>NC_077233.1:280957391-281045507 GCF_027887165.1 Monodelphis domestica | reverse complement strand
CCCCTCCCTCTCCCCCCCATCTCTCTTCCTCTCCTTCTCCCTCTCCCTTTCCCTCTCCCTCATCATCTACTACATCCCAGGCCATCTCCAGGCATCTTCACTTTTATCTTGATGACTGTGGAAGAAAGAGTGAGGCTAACAACTTTGTGCAACTCTACCTCACTTAAATCCCATTCAAGTGCAAGTCAAGACATCACCCCATGATGTCATTGGTCCTCCTCAAAACAAAAGATGAACAACAGAAATCATTCTAAGTTATCCCATATGCAGCTTGTTTGGATAATCTAATCACATCAGACTGCAAGCTCTGAAAGGGCAAGGACTGTCTTCTGCCTTTTCTTAGATGCCCCCCCCACCCCCACCCCCAGCCTTTGCACAATGCCTGACACATTTTTGTTGTTCAACGTCCAACTCTTCAGGACCCCATTTGGGGTTTTCTTAGCAAAAATACTGAAGTGTTTGTCATTTCCTTCTCCAGCTCATTTTACAGATGAGGAAACTGGGGCAAACAATGTTAAGTGACTTGCCCAATGTCACACAACTAGTAAGTGTCTGAGGCCAGATTTAAACTCAGGAAAAGGTATCTTCCTGACTCTAGGTCTGGCACTTTATTCTCTGCAACATCAAGGTGCCTGGAATATGGCAGATGCTTAATAAGGATTTATTAACAATGAAAAGGTTCCCACCTCAGTTGGCCATGGACATCTTTGAAATTGGATAGTCCAAAGTCATGATGATTCCCATCATGAGAGTTGGAAAATCCCAGCACATACTATTTAAATGAGGAAGAAAAATTCTCTGCTCTATCCTCTGAACACAAATTTGCCAGAGTCAAAGGTATTCAGTATATTTGAAACATCTGTTTAGAAAAAAAAGAAAATCTAAAGGATGAGGATAGATTTTGCCTTTGAAAATCTCTCTACCCAAGCCATTTTCTTTTTCCTTTTTTTAAACCCTTATTTTCCATCTTAGAATAAATACTGTGTATTGGTTCCAAGGCAGAAAACTGGTAAGGGCTAGGCAATGGGGGTGAAGTGACTTGCCCAGGGTCATACACAACCCTAGAAAATGTCTGAGTCTAGATTTGAACCTAGTACTTTCTGTCTCCAGCCCTGGCTCTCTATCCACTAAGCCTCCCCTAAGCAATTCTCAAGTTACAATTTACAGGTTTCAAGTACAACTTCTAAAACGGAGAGAGAGAGAGAGAGAGAGAGAGAGAGAGAGAGAGAGAGAGAGAGAGAGAGAGAGAGAGAGAGAGAGAGAGACAAAGTCTAGGTATCAATTTTAATTGATCAGCTGGATAATAGTCACCTAACTTGTGGTACACTCTGAAGAATCATTTTCCTAAAACTACTGATCTCTCCTTAATCAGTCCAAGAATTCTCCTTTCTACCTCGTTAAAGGTGAACTTTGAACTTCTTCTATTAGCTGAATTAATGAAAACTTATCCTTTCTCTTAGTCTCAACACTATTCTGACCACTATAGGGAGGCGTCCTTTTCAGGGCTAATCAGGGCTTTTCTTCCTGGTTTAACCTTCTGGTTAGGCCTCTGATAAGAATTATAATAAAGTATTTCAGTAAAAGGAAGTGGTCCTCAATTGACAATTAAAGAAAGATGTATATGGGTTTCTGAACCAGATGAGACCAAGGGCTTCAGAAAAGAGAACTCTCCTAGTGCTATTTTGTAATATGTAACATAAAGAGAATATGGTATGCTCATTCAGAATGCGCCAGCATCTCCACCCCCAGAGACCAAGACCCTGTTTACATGCCATCATAACGGACATCTTACTCAAAATTTGCTCATTGATTTGCTCAGACCTGTATGGTAGTATTGTGGTAGAAGCTGACAGCTAAATCCTCAGGCGTGTCTCCACCCAGATACCAGAAAAAAATTGCTTCCTGTTCAAGTCACAGGATATAAGAGGTTGCTATGCAGTGGCACAAAGCTATTCTACTGAACCCAAACTACTCCTGCAGTAAGAGAGAGTCAAAGAGAGGGTCCAACGCTATCTTGCCAATAGGGTGAGTTCTCATCATACTCATTTTGCTTACAATACAGATTTTTTTAGGGCGCAGCTGCTGGTCCAGTGGATAGAACACAGGGTTTGTAGCCACAAAGATCTGAGTTCAAATCCAGATTCAGACACTTACTAGCTCTGTGACCTTGGGCAAATCAACGAACCCCTATTTGTCTTAGTTCCTCATCTATAAAATGAGAACACACTGGAGAAGGTAATGGCAAATCCCATAGAATGGGGCATGACTGAATGACTGAACAAAAACAATAACCAAAAAAAAACCAGATTTTTTTCTACTACTACCAGAGGCTGGTTCCTTGAAGAGACTCTTCCCTTGGATTCCACCGTGGTGAGTAGAGCAGAAGAGACGCACTTTTCCTTGGAGTCATTCTGTGTTGGTGGAACTCTGGCTGAAGACTCTACTGGCACTTCTGGCTTAGGATGACGAGGAAATCCACGTCGAGATAGGGACTTGGGGAAAGCCCCTGCCGGGGGCCGAGCCAGACGTCACCAGAGCAGCATTTGGGGCTGGTAGGCTAGGCCAGGCTTTGTCTCCTTCCTATATTTCCCGCTTCCCTATCTCTACCTTGTAAATAAAAGCTACTAATAGTCATTTCAACGTGGGTGTTAATATCTTATAAATGGTGATCACGATATTATTTTTTTAACTCTCATATGGAGTCAGATTTAAATTTGATTGTTACATTAATTTTTTGGCCAAAAATCTATTTTTATTGACATTTTAAACAATTTCATGACAAAATAATATATTTTTTCTCCAAGCACTGTACTTTAGAGCGACAGCTCTGTCCTTCTGATGACTCTTCCTTTTCCCCCTCTTCAGCTGTCTGGTAGTTCTTTGGAATGTCATGTCTACTCTTTAGCAGTCTCTTTTTCATCTTTGACTTTGCCTCAAGTTTGGTAGGCTTTAAAATGTGGATAATAATAGCACCTATCGCCCAAGTTTGTAGTGAGGATAAAAGGAGATAACATCTGTAAAGCACTTTGCAAACCTTCAAGTGCTATACACATGATAGCCATTATTAACTAGTAATATTAATAGTCATGGCAGACACAGCAATAGTAGTAGTAGTAGTAGATGGTGCTTCTACCAGGGTCAATTTTACTAGTTTCTCAAAGTGTTTGTAAAAGAGAAAGAAAGAGCTGTACGCTGCTTTAGATAAATGTTAGGATTTATTCATTGTCCTTTCCAGGAATCATTGGAACTTTTGGAGGGTGCTTGTCTCCAAATTAAAATGGAAGTGGAGAGGAAAATAATAATCAAATGTTTACACAATGACTGTTCAAAAACTTCTAATGATTAAAGGAACATCAAGAAAAACTAACTTTAAAAACTGATCAGCTGTGTGTATGGGTATGCATATTACAAATGGATGTAGAAAGAACCCTGGATTTTGAACAAGACAATCCGGTTTTGAAACTAGCTTGGCTACTTACTTTCTAAATGACCTCAAAAAGTTAAATTTCTTCGGTATTGTTTCTTCCTTTGTCATATAAGGAGAATCAGTGTAGATGACCTTCAAGGTTCCTTCCAGCTCTAAAGCTAAAATAGGAGCCTTTGAATTTCCTATCATGATTTCCTAAATGACCTGTCTATACAAGATAGAAAGTAGAGAAAGCAATAGCACTAAGACCCATTGCCAAATGAAGATCAATATAAATCGAATATTTTTTTAATCTGTATTATTAGAAAATAATTAGAAATTAGAAAATTCATCATTATATTCTCCTACCCTAAACTAGATTTGGGGCCAGGAGTGGAGCATAAAGACAAATTTGTTTTTCATATAGGGCACATATCTAATTCTAATTAGGATTTGTCCTATCAAATTTCTGTTCTCCAATTCTTTACATGTGAAACATCATATAACCACTTTACAATCTCATAAGATTTTTAATATTACTAAGCAATTCCTAAAAATATGTGGATTGTAATGGTAGCAATTAAATGAAAAAAGTAAAAATGACGACCATCTTTTTGTTATGGTTGCCTACTGATAAGAGTTCCTAAGAAACTCACATACATGTTAAAATATAATTTTCCTTAAAATTCATCTATTGTTGATTTTGAAATAATTGTTTAAACAAGTTGAGATTATAGTTCAAGATTCATTAAGTATAAAAATATTTCTCATGTGTCCTTCCAGATTACTACACAGACAAAACTTTCTTTTAAATGTTGGCAATAATCAGCTCTTAAAATCAAAGAATTACTTAAATTTTTAATGAAACAGCAAAAAGGCAGGCTAAAATTCAATCAATTATGTCTACTTACGATCTGGCTGGCATAAAAAGACTTCCCCTTCCTAAACCACATCTTAATTTAACAGCTTCTGCTAAAGTGACCTTCATCTTGCCTCAGGCAGATCAGATTTCCTTACATTATAATGTCATCACAGTAGTCAAAAAGAGTAATTTTTCAGCTTAACTGAAAAATCTAGTTCACTCCATTACATTTCCTGGGCTGTTTAGTCCCACAAAGCAACATTTAAAACTATGATGTCTTAGCCCACCAGACCTACCACCATTAATGATTAATTTATCACATTTACATCACTGAATAGTTCCCTCCACCATCCACTTAAGATACCATCAAATATCTTCCAAATAATATTAACTAATAAAAACATTCTAAGAGTTTAGAATTCCATTAGAATGTTAGCTCTCAGAGTAAGGACTTTAATGTTTACACAGATCCTGACACATAATGAATGTTTAATAAATGCTTCTTGTCGTTGATGATGAAGATGATGGTGGTAGTGGTGAAGAAAAAAAAGAGAAAGATCAGTGCAAAGATGACCAGTAGAGAGACCATTTATTCTTAGAATCTATTTAATTAGTAGTCTGAGAAATAAAAGCCTAAATGTACAAGGAGTTAACTTCAAGGAAGTCTGTAAAATGAGAAGAGAACAAGCAAGTATGGATCTAATCAAGGTCAATAGTATTATGACCAGTTAAACTCTGATCCTTTAGGACAGCATTGGCGAAGACGTGGCACATGTGCAGAGCTGGCACTTGGAAAGTTGCTCCATTCCCCCTCTTCCCACATTTTTTACATGTTCCAGATGCCCAAAGCAAGCACTTTCTCCCTCAATTCTCTCTGGTAATTCCCAGGGCTCACAGACAGCTTGAATTTGCCCTCTGGATACTCAAACTCAGAAAAGGATAGCCAAAGAGATTAGGAGAAGCTAACCATCAAAGGTGCTCATTGTAGTTAGTCAGTTAAACCATGCTCTGTTACCATGGAAACATAAGTTCATTACACAGTACATATCCTTAACCTAGAAATGGGCAGAGGGCAGAAGGGGCATCTTACAGGTATTGGCTGAAGTCTCAGGGAAAACAGGTGCCAATGGGGCTATCTATAGGGAAACAAGGGGATACTTTGTCCCAGTATTTGCCAAATTGTAATATCTCCTTTTAGAGTTAAAAGTTGTAGTAAGAAGGCAATAAAGAAATGGAAGAGGATCTCCAAAAAGCCACAGTCATCGCTATGTATAACACCTGCCAATACTTTCTTAAAACTTAAGATCCATTACCTTATTAATAGCAGTCAACAAAGGGCTGTTTATCTAGCTCCAAGAAGTAAAGTACATCTTGAAAAATTACTGATTCAATGACCAACAGCCACAAAATGATAACAGATTTCCCAATTTATTACATATCATAATACAAATGCTATTATGCATGCTAAGTATATATACAGTTTTAAGAAATTTAAAATAAAGACGAGGCAACTTTATGAACCAGAGAAACTCACCTCTGTTAGGAAATCATCTACAACTACTAGGAGAATGACGGAAAACTAATATTATGCCTAATTTTTCAAAATATATTCTAAACACTTAAGTTGGAATTTTCAAACAACATTGAGGAATCACCATGGGAGCCAGCATTTAGGGCTATTAATCTACACCATCTGAATTTTTATAAATTTACATTAAGTCATTGAAAATCTGTCATCAATTACATTTAGCATCCAAAATATTAAAACATACCATACTGGCTAAATCCCGTTTTAACATCTATTCTAGATAATAAGACTATTCCTCTGCACTAGTCAAAAATCCATGCTAAAACCACTTTGCTAAAACTCTTATTAGAAGGGAAATTCTGTAACAACAGAATTTCTATCTTAAAGTCCCCATCCATTTAATTAGCAAAATATTAACTAAGTCCATTGGCTTGCTAATATATCTAGTGTTATGATTTACATATCTAAACAATGCTAACTGGAGTTTTAAATCAGTCGGGCAATCCTCAACAATCATCATATTAAGGTGTTGACTTAATACCTAACAATACCAAACACTGTGCTTAGTCCTGGGGAAAGAGTGAAGGGCAAAAAATAGTACCTCACAGAATCCATACTTAGCACTGAGTTGTTAATTTCTTAAAGTTTTTGTTTTATTTTAATCATCAAAAAATTTCCTTCTCTCCCTCTCCTGCCAATTTCCCCCAAATAAGAACAAAAGAAAAAGAAAACCCGTTACGAGCGCATATAGTTAATTGAAACAATATTATTGTCGTTGTGTGAATTTCTCTGGTTCTCTTCATTTAATTCTGAATCAGTTCATTCATGTCTCACCAGGTTTTTTTGATATAACCCCTTTCTGTATTTCTAAGAATACAACAAATATTCCATTACATTGATATACCATCATTTGTTCAGCCATTCTCCAATTTATGGGTATTCTTTCAGATTCCCATTCTATGCCACTACAAAAGAGTTTTAAATATTATTGCACATCCTTTGATTTTCTTTTGCTTAGGACTAATCTCTCCTTTAATGTATTCTTCCTCTAATTCGTCCTCCTTCTTCCTTCCTAGTATATGTATATGTACATATATGTGTATATATATATATATTCTTCCCTCCTTTTACAAGTTCAGATACAAAGATTTCAAGAGGAAGCCTCTCCCTGGAAGCCATTTCTCCTTGTCTCTACAGATGTCTATTGCAGCACCCTCATCATGTGAGATAATTTTCCCTAACATTTCTTTTGCTTCCCCCCCGAGGGAATTCCGCATCCCCTTGTCTTTCCTTTTTTTTGTTTTGAGATCATCAAAACATAAAGGAACGACTCCCTGGACCTCTAATTAAACTTGCTGTACTGTTGGAGGCCCAAGCTCCACCTTGACCACAATGGGGGAGGAGCTCCCCGAAAAGGCGGACAGGCATTGGACTCCAAAGTCTTACTCTTAGCCTTGGCCAGTGGCTCGTGGCTCTGAAAGTCGCTCCAGGGTGGGTAGGTAGGGACTCTCTGTCCCTGCTACATCCAAGCTCCAGGGAGCAGCCCGGCTTCCTCCAGGGGTGACAAAGGGTGGCGGTGGGCCTTCGGGTCCCCCTCTATTCCCAGAGACACGGCTGCCAGCAAACACAGTCTCCACTCTGATGAGAGGCCCATGAGCTAAGGGAAGGAAGCGATGGCCTGAGTCCAGCTTACTGAGCTGGGTTGGTTAGACTCTGAAAGGACAGAACAACTCCAGAGTGTTATTGTCTTAGCGCGACGAGAGTTCAGTGATGGGCGGAAAGAGCGTCCAGAGGCCAGTGAAACTCGAGTGGTGAAATCTAGGGAAAGGGAAAGGCAAGGAAAGAGAAAAGAAGTGGGGGCAGGGAGAGGCCCACTGAGTGGCTGCAGTACGTAGTCCCTGTGGAATGGAAACGCGGATCCCAGTCAACAGAGAGGCCAGCTGTGCTAGCCACAGATTGGCAGCCAGTCCTCCAATGCCTAAGGATTTGGATACTCTCCTACTCACAGGTGATGGAAGGCTTAGGGCTTCCCTCTCCGGGTGCAGGATAAAGACCTGTCCAAGGTTCTGACAAAAGCCAGCAAGGGCCTCATGAAAAGTGCCACCCATAGCCAAAGACAGGACTCTTAAGAATCTGATCAGAGATCAACGCGTGTCATTTTTCACTTCATTTCTTTCCTGAGTTTTGTGTTGTGTGTGGGGTATAGATCTTCTTTCACAGCACAAGGGATATGAAATATGTATCGCATGACCTATATCAGGCTATTTATTGTCCCAGGGAGGGAAGGGGGAAGAGGAGGAACATGAGTCAGAGAACAAAAGTCAAAAATTGCTTCTGTGTGTAATTTTTTTTAATAAAACAATTTTTTTAAGAGGCTAGGAGGGTATCACTAGAAAGAGAGAGTTTATCAGGATACACTGGTAGAGAAGGTCAAGTCTAGTAAAGGTCCACAGCAAATTAAAATTATGTCACAAGTAGAAATCTAGGAAACATCAAAAGATCCTATAGGAATGGATATTTCCACCATATTCCCCTTATGACCTCTAATGATGATAGGAGTCAGAGTACCATATAGAAGTAGTTTATTCTAGTTTAATCCTTCACTATTATTAACTCATGTTTACCTTCTTGTGTGTCTCCTAATATGTGTTTAAACTTCATTCATAGTTTCTACCCAGTTCTAGACTTTTCATTAGGAATTGGAATTCTTCTATTTCATTAAAGATTCATTTTCCCCCTGTAGGATTACATTCAGTTTTGCAGGGTTAATTATTCTTGGCTGTAATTCTATATACTTTGTTGTTTTGGAATATCGTATTCCAAGTTCTCTGCTCCATTATTGATCCTGACCATGGCTCCTCCACACTTAAATTCTTTCTGGATGCTTGCAGGAATTTTTATTTGACCTCAAAGTCCTGGATTTTGGCTATAATATTCTTAGGAGTTTTCATCTGGAGAAATTCATTTCAATGGAATGTTTCTATTTCTATTTTGTCCTCTGCTTCTAAGGGATCTGGTCAACTTTTAAGATTTCTTAAAATTATGAAATCTAGGCTCTTGTTTTAGTCATGGAATTCACATACTTTGGTGATCTTTAATTTTTATTCTCCCCTCAAGCTGTTTTCCAGTTCAGTCATTTTTGCTACAATATACCTTATATTTTACTCTATTATTTCTTTTGTCAGTCTTGACTTTAATATTTTTTGTCTCACGGAGACACTGGCTGCTCTTTGGTCCATTCTAATTTTCCAGAAAATTAGAAAGCAGTTTAGAGTGCTAAACTGCTAATTCCTTTCCAATTCTTTCCTCCACGGCTCTCATTTCTTTTCCATATTTGTCTCAACATTCCCATTTCTCTTATAAAAACATTTTTTAAATCTTGCTTCATTTCGAATTTGTACCCAATCTGGATTTGTTTGTATGTTTTTTTTCCTTTAAGGTATGGCTTTTAAATGTTTTGGAGTCATTCTCTTCTGGAGTTTTGGCTCAAGCCTCTATGCCACTAATAATAACTTTTTATAGTGAGATTCTTTTTTCTGTTTGTTCATTTTTCTAGCCTACTTCCTGACCTTAGACTTGATGCAAGAGGATCAAGTTCTGAACATTTTTGGAGAGAAGGTCTAGGCTGGTCATGTTGTTGCTTTCTTGAGGTATGGGATATCGAGCTTTGTGTTATCATCCCAGGATCTCAGGAAGAGCTCAGGCTGAGACCTTGCAAGCTTTCAGTGCTATCAAAGTGATCTGATCCAGGACAAAGAATAATTGATGCCCCCTGCTGACCCTGCAAGTTCCTGACCTGAGTATGGGTCTAAGCAATAACAGATTGCTGCTGGGCTCAAGTGCTGCTAGTTCATAATGACCCAAAAGCAGGGTCCCCTTTAGTCTGATATTCCTACCCTAGTAGGAAGCCCTCTGCAGGCTTCAGGCTGAGCTAGATGCTGGATCTGAGACCGTGCTCTGATTGTGGAATCTGAGCAACATTACTGTTTCTTGCTTCTGATCCTGCTCCTCTTTTAGCAGAATTTGAGACCCACAGGAGGGAGGTGGGACTGTTTGAAACCCTTGATCCATGACCCAGAATTGGATGGGTAACAAAGCTGCTAGTTGGCACCTGTTCCCACTGAGATGCCCCTTGGATCTGGATTTGCTCCAGTATAGGTCTCAGATATCTGCTTGCCCTGGCACACAATTTCTCTTTGCACTGAAATGCTCAATATGGGGGGTGGGGGGGGCCGCTCCAGGAGAGACCCTATCCCCAGGCTGTCCATCTTCCTATGTGGACCTGGGCACACACACTTTATCTAGGACACCCCCATTAAAACTGATTCTTACAAGGAGCTGCAAGGTTACTCGGTGTCTTGAGAATCAAGAATAAAGACTGGAGGTCCTGGTTTCAAATGTGACCTTGAACTTCCTAGCTGTGTGACCCTAGGCAAGTCACTTAACCCCCAAGCCCTCACCACCTTGGAACCAATATGTAGTTTTAGAGGTATGGGTTTTTGTTTTTGTTTTTTAAGATTCTGTCTGGTGCTTTTTTGGGGTCTGTTTGGAGGAGTTTGGGTGAAACTTAACTGTACTGCTTCCAACTACTCCACCATCTTGGCTCCACCCCACTAAAATTCAGTGTAGTAAGATAAATTTAAAATAGCTTTCATAAAATTCAACAAATATTCAACTTAACAAATTTTTTTTTTAAATTCCGTGGCTACACATCCTAATGAACATAGTATAAACCTATAGCAGAGAATACAAGATATCTTACCATACTTTTGTTAATTATATGAGAAAAGCACATGACAGAACTGATAAATAACATCATAATAGAAATACGTAATGTCAGAAAACTTGGTTCACCAACCCCCAATGGATGAATGAATGAATGAAAAAACATTTATTTAGCACCTACTATCTGCTAAGCACTGGGCATAAATAGGGGAGGATTGGGGGAACAGTCAGCTATCAAGGAACTCACAATCTTATTGGAGGAAAGAGCACATAATGCAATGTCTCTGCTAGAGGGCAGATAAGAAGATTCCTAAGAGTGCTGGAATGGTAGAGATGGCCCAGAATACAAAAGCAGGTTAGATGACAATGACCAAGGCTCTGAAAGGCAGAGCAGCAGAGAATATAGTAAAGCAAGACTTTAGGACTCATTGGCAGGGCAGATGATAAGGAATAAACGTCTACTGGAAGATTTGTGACTCTCAAGTCATATAAATAGTATGAGATGCTATAATGCTCTTCCAACTACTTTGAGGTCTGTTTAAGATTGAGTTATCATCAGTGAAGTGGAGGAAATATAAGAAGGAAGCATGCTCCTACTAGCAATTCGGCAAGCATGGATCCCACCAAGGCATAACAGAGGGAGATATACTTGCTAAAAAATGTTTGCCATTGTCACGGGAAGGTTCAATTCACAGTTCAAATGAAAGAGAAGTCTGTTATATCTGGTAAAGTTCTCCAATGGATCCTGTTTACAGATGACACATCAAGTCCTGAAATTTTAAAGAATCTCAAAAGTACCCAAGTGCAATTCAGTTTTACCAGTATTTACTAAGTGCCCACTCTTAACAAGGCACTGGAGTTCAAGTTAATATATGTACAGGAAAATACAAAAGAATGAAAGATGTTTTTTGTTCAGGCTATGAAATGAAATGGAAAAGACAACCCAATACAAATACTTTTGACAGTTACAACAGATGAACAATGAAGAGAGTTCAAATGGATTGGGCAAAAAAAATAGAATGCCAGATTGCACTTGAGAATGTGCTCAGTGCTTTTAACAATGCTTCTCCTTAGTCAAAAATCTGTTTTTAAGATATATTCATCTGGTCATGTTATAGAGTATATGGTTGTGAAAACTATAAAAACCAGTAACATCACAAAATTAAAATTGCCAAAGGGGGAAAAAAAGAGAAATACTTTGTAGGTACAAATAAGCTATAGCACAATAATGGCAAACCTATGGCACAGGTGCCAGAGATGGCACACAGAGCACTCTCTGTGGGCATGCAGTCACCCTCTCCCCTCCAACACCCTCTAGAGTTTGTTACTAGAAAGGCAGAGGGACTAAGGTAGAGCTGCTCCTCTCCCCATCTCCACCATGCCTGATGACAATTTTTCACATCCCCATCTCTCTGCCTAGCAGCCCAATGAGAGAGCTTCCTCCCACCCCTGTGTAGGATAATGGGTTGGGGGCGGAGGGGGAAGCAAGTCCAGCACTCCATCTCTAAAAGGTTCAACATCACTGCTACAGCACATTACCATCAATGAACTACACAGAACAAGTGACATAAAATCACATTCCAGGAAAAGGAAGTAACACAAATGGAGCATCTGAAGGCTGCACTAGTAAAAATGTTAAGCACTCAAGAGAAGTAGCATTAAAAGCAAGGGCAATCTAAGTTCAAATCTCACTTCTGACACTTGCTGGTAGGGTGGCTATAGGCTATAAGGGAATCGCAGGAATTAAGACAGCAATGGTTAATTGTGGGAACTGAGTGAACCACATCAATTTGACTCCATCTTGTGACTTAATTCTGGAGCTAACTTAATTCCTTTTCTAATCAATTATGAGCCTACTCCAAATTCTATCCTATGAGAAAACTTTATTCAATTGTGGGAATTAGGATAAAACTTTATTATTGCATTGTTTTAACTTAGTCTTACAAAGCTGGAAAACTGGGCCACTTGTACCTGCTGTTTAGAGACTCTCAGCCAAGGACCTAGGTTAAGCTGACCAGAAATGCCATCAGATCTGAAGACTAAGGTCGGGAGTTTTCTCATAATTGTACATCTCAAGCAACCAATATGTCTTATCAGAAAACTGGCTCCATACTGAACAGTTGTCATTTCCTGTTTCCATGTTCCTTTGCTTATTTAGAGATACTTGGGCAGGAGAGGGAAGCCTCTTTTCCTGAATTCAGGGAACTGTACCTGTTTCCTCTCCCCCTCCCAACATGGAAAATACCTAATCTTTCATTCAATTAGAAATCAGACTACCTAACACTGCATTATTTCCTATTAATTAATTGGTCTTTAATTAATTGTTTTAATTGTTAGGCAATTGGCATGCATTGCTAAATAAACTGATAGGGTCAGAAAAAATTTAACCTTTGTTTCCTCAGTCATTTCATCTTTTGCTCTTAAACATGCAAGACATGTAAGTGTTGTTGTTTAAGTCTCCGATTCCTCATCTGTAAAATAATAACAACTAGTATTTTAAAACATTTTACATACGTAATCTCACTTGATTGTGGGGATAATGATATCTTACCTCAATCCTGTGAGGTCATGATGAGGTTTAAATGCAAATATGTAAAATGTCCTACAAACTTACAGATAAATCGTATACACACACATACACATATGTGAAAATAGGATTAACTTTCCCCTTATCTATTTTTTAGCTAACCAAATCAAGAACTCAAGGAACCCCTACTTACCATTAAGTATGAGTTTACAAGTCACTTACTAGAGTAAGCTCACACCTCCAAAGTTCACTGCTCGGCCCCTCCCAACCCCTCCCCAGGGCAGTGCTAGGCAAATAGAAAGACTGCCATTGGTTTTTGTGAAGGGGGAGTGACAGAAAACGACAAGAAGTGACATGAAAAAATAAGCATAAAAGAAGAGATCCACATGGTCTAGCATGCATTCCCTTCCTGGTGTTTGGAGAGCCTGGTGCCAGAGATTCTTTTCCTGGCTTTTTCCTGGAGACTTTTTCCCTGGATCGTGCATCGGTTTGCTGTTTGAGTGTCTGAGATTCCTAACCTGACTTTGGAGGAGGTTGTGTTGGTGGAACCCTGGCTGAAGACACCCCCAGGACTTCTGGCTAAGGATTACTGGGAAATTCACATGGAGACAGAGTCTTGGGGAAGCCCCTGCTGAGGCTGAGCCTGACTTCACCAGAGAAAGGATGGTAGGCTTGTTAGGAATCCGTACACTTTTACTCTCTCCACCACCTTGTAAATAAAAGCTGCTAAAAGTAATTTTGATTCAAGCTATAATATTTTAAAATTGGCGACCACATCATTTTATAAATCTCATATTTAGCATAAAACCTAAATTTAGACTCTTACACATATATACATAAAATATATTGTAAGGGGGCAATTAGGTGGCTCAGTGGAATGAGAGCCAGGCATAGAGACAGAAGATTCTGGCCTCATACACTTCCTAGTTGTATGACCCTGGGCAAGTCATTTAACCTTCACTGCCTGACACATCACTTTTTTGCCTTGGAACCAATACATAGTATTGATTCTAAGACAGAAAGAAAAGATTTAAAATAAATAAAGTGACTCACCAAAGGATACAGTCCATGACTTACTGTCAAACAACTGTAAAGCATGCTTTGTTATGACTGTATCTAAATATTTAGTCCCCAATCCTTTAAATGTTTACGTGTAGGGTCTTTCCCTACTCAACAATCACCAGACAAATGTCAAGGATTTAAATGTACATGTCTAGGCTCCTGCTGATGACTCTGCATTTTATCAGAGACACCTCAGCAAAGAAAGATATTTTTGAAGAGCTGTTGTTTCTGTGATGGTAGCAAAAGGCATCTTATGCAAATGCCTTCAAATATGCAATCCTTGGCTCGTTAAGCAAAGCGCCAACTTGCAGCCTAAGTCAGGGCTCTCAATGCCACAGCATGGGATATCAGCTGACAGGAAGCACTCAGGGCACAGCATCAGAGATAAATCTGATCTGTTAAAGCCCCTAGGAGCGTTCGCCAAGCAGAGGAGGGGAGCTGGGTATGTATACTGTGCATTACAAACATAGTGTAAAAGTTAAGCGCTGGCCACTAGCTGGCCAGATGTAGCCGGTGCTAAAGCACACCAATGTACTTTTAATGTAGCACTCCAACAAGGAAACAAAGAGCCCCCTGCATTCTCTACTAGTTTAACAAAGTGTTCGCATGAAACTGAATGATCAGAATGCCTCCTCTCATCTTCAGCATCAGTCAGGCATGTCTTTACTTACTCACCTCTCACTAAAAATAACAGGAGCGGAGAGAGCAGCACTTTCACAATTCTATTCTCAGCCCAGAGGACAGATGTTCAACACCTTATTTAAGATCACAGGCCTGGAAAGCTGGAAAAAACTTCAGAGGCCAACCCACTGGAACTCCTTCATTTTTGTTAGCACTTGTTTTCAACAGATGAAGAAACTGAAGCCAGGATTGGGGACGTGACTTGAGCAAGATCACACCAGTAATACAACAGAGTCAGGATTCTGGAGTCTTCTGGCTCCATAACCAATCTCCTTCCAATACACTATTTTTCTTCTTAATTAAGATGAGACAACATTGAAATCTTGGGCAAATCCATTGAGAAAATCAATCTATACTAGTATGATATTAAATTATACCAATTATGACAAACAAAAAAATCCAAGTCCTTTTATCAAGTTTTTTCAACAGATTCTATTTCTAGCACAAAAGCTATATTTAGCTTTTGTCTTACCTGTTTTCCGGGCTGATGAACATAACATTTTGCCTCCCTATCTACCTCCCAGTGATGTCATGAGGAGAAAATGAAATAAGATTGAAATGTGCTACATAATATGGTCTCACAGATGCTAAAATGTGATTGTTCTTACTTGGTTTAAATTAATGCAGGCACTTCTTTACTCAAGCAAAACCAATATTATACTGCATCCCTTTTCCTTGGCATCCTTCTGACTTGAGGTATCTTATAGCATCTACACAAGTCCTCTATCCCTGCCTCAAACCCCTCATGCTTCATTACCACCTATGACATCCTTACCCCCAAAGCACCGGTTTTCCTACTCTCCTCTACACTGATCCCCCCTCCGTTGAATTTGCCTTGGATTATCTGAGTAGGCACAATGGAAATCAGAGAAAATCCCTCTTCTCCTGCTGCTAGGAATGAAGAAAAAATGCTTCTTGGTAATAATAATATTGTCATTTTTATATTTCTTTAAAGTTTGCAAAACACTTTACATACAGTACACATTAATCTCATTTGCCCTCTAAAACAATCATGCTAATGTAAGTATTTTAGGTATTCTACTCCCCATTTTATAGATGAGAAAACTGACGTTGATTTACCTATAGTAAGTCAAAAAGTGGAATCCAAATCCAAGTGTTCTTGACTCAAAGTCCTAAACACTATCCATTATATTTCATATAATTTTCATAATAAAATAAAATTTAAAATTTCATAATGATATTTCATATAATGCAGTTTATTACTTTGTAGTTATGATTCATTAGATACTTTCCATTAGGGAAAATTTTTTTAATTGTAATTATGATCTATAGTACTATTTGTTATATAATTCAATTGCATTATGGATTAAATACATTTTTATAAGTTAGCCTTAGGATCATAAAGTCTTTATAATTAATATAATCATATCAACTTGGACCCCTCTAGTAGTGGGCCACTGGTCTGTTCTTGGCTCTCTCCTGTTTAACCCTTGTACTCACTGGGAAGAAAACATATCAAAACAGTTAGAGATGTAAAAAGTTGTAGAGGAGCGGAGTTCTTCCAAAACACCCCCAGAAAATATGGCTTTATAGGCAGCAGAAGCTTGTGGTCACTCAAAGAAGGGCCTCTGTGGGGAGGTGGAAGCCTGTAGATAGTAGGGGTAGACAGATCAGAGAAGACCGGACTGCAGCCTGACTGCTCAGGGCCAAACCCCAGCATCCTTCAAGTATATTTGGGTGCTTTTCTCATATGATCAGCACACAGAAGTATGGTAAGCTATCTTGTACTCCCTGTCATAGGTGTGCAGAGAGCATGTCTTTAGAGTTTGCAGCCATGAATTTGGGGGTTTACTTCATGAAAGTGAATTTTTTTAATTTATTTAATTTTTATAAAGGTGATTCTGAATAAAATCACCCTAGGAAAGACATAAGCCATCGAGGAATCAGGGAGAGAAAGAAGACAAAGCTTAGCCATGGTCTACTGAAGAAGCATCAGGTGCACACTCAAATCTATATCAGTCACTGGCCAGGGAAAAAGGATGGAGCACTTCATACTTCAAGCACCCAACGTCACAGCAGAAACGGTGCTTACCTTGTTACAACCTGGTCCACTCTTCTATCCGACTAAGGCCTATCAGGCCCACCTAGGGGATGCAAACAACTCCTAGTTGAAAACTGTGAAAGGCTAACAAAAGATACACTGGGTCACCACAGGAGGAGCCAGAACCAGGCAATGGAATAGAAAGCATGGCCCAGTCCCAGACACCTCCCTCCAGAAGGACAGAGACATCTGAACTAGAGAGGTCCAGAAGAAAGTATTCTATTCAAGAATACAAGAGGGGTAGAGGGTGGCCCTTGAACAAAGTCCCAGTCCAGAAACTGAGTCTGGAGATATAAATACTTTGGGCTAAGAGAAACCCAAGAGATCAATTCAGAATAAATAATTCTACAATAAGTAAAAATAGAACCTCGGGAGAAAAAAAATGATTGATCACACGGAGTCTGAGTGACTAGAAGAAATGCTATGAGAGATTAAAAATGAAATTACAGCCCCAGAGAGGGAAAAAAAGTAAAAGAAAATAACTTGGAAACCTTACCCAAGTAGTGGAGTCCTCAAAAAAATAAAATGGACTACCATGAGTAAAGTAAGACAATATGAAATCAAAAAACTTTCAAAAAAAAAATAAAACATTTAATCAGCAAAACAAATGAGCTGAAAAACAGATTAAGTTAAGGTTTAAAAATTGTCAAAAATACATGAAAACCTTCCCTCTCATGAAAATAGAACTAGAAGGCAGAGAAAGAACCTACTCCTCAAAGAAACTTCAAATTTAGGAAAAAAATGTTTATGCCATAGTCAAAATCTAGAACTTCCATGTCAAATAACATCAGAAGGTTCACATAGAACTTGGCAGCAACCACTAAAAAAAGTAAGCAATCTTGGAAAAATAATATTCTAAAAAGCAAAAGATAAAAGGCTTAGAGACAATAGTAACTTACAAAGAAAAACTGAGAATGATTGGGGGTGGGGGGCCTGGGGGGAGTTGGAAGAATTTCAAACACAAGGATAAGAGAAACCTAAGAAAGTGAAGAGTAACTAGAAGGAGACAGAAGTTGATCAAGTTCTAAAATGCTAATTAGCAGGGGGGAGAAGAGACTTCAGAATCCCACTATTTTCAAGTAATAACAAAAGATCAAGAGGTGAGGAAAGCAGGAGTTCTAGATGGGATTTTTATTAGGTTGGGGGGGGGGGTGATTCTAAAAAGAGAAAGAAAAGAGAATGTAAAGATAATACAAAAGAAAAGAACTGAAGAAGTAATTTACCATTTCTTATAATTAGGGTACTGAAAGGATAGAGGGATAAGGGATAAGGGAAAATGTAAAAGTTGTCTCTCAAAGGGAGAGAGGAGAATTTAGACATGAACCCTGGGAAAAGATTCTAGAAGGAGAAAACACTGCAGAGGAGGGTTTGGGGAATTAACTGATTAACAGACACTACACAAGGGTCCTGTCTCTGAGCTGGAAGGGAGAAAGGCTGCTCCTCCGTCTTGACTAGTTTTGCAGAGAAACTTGAAGGGTTTGAACTTGGAAAATACCTAGGAGACGATCTGGGTTTCCCTGCAGTGCTGTGGACAACTTGGCTGTGGCACTTGGGCTAAGATAAACCAAAGGGTTTAACATCTGGGACTTTGGGGGTTTTACCTAAGAAGCCAACCCCAGGCTTGGGGAAAGACTCAGTCCACTTGTGAGTCCACTCTCACTAGCCCTTTTAGGGACAATTAAGTTTAGTTGATTACCAATCTAGGATTCTTAGTCTAGAAAGTGTCAGATGGTTTGGGAGTTTAGAAAGATCAGGGAGCTGATAAGAAAGGTTTAAGAAGATCAGAAGAGCTTTCTCCTGAGAGGAGCATAGAAAGTGGATAGAGAGCTCTGTAGAGTCAGGGACATATTGGATTTTAACTATCAGTTCCCTAATGTTAATAAGCAAAATAAACTTGGGTTTTCATATAGTCTGAAGGGACTTGAGCTTCATTGGCCCTGGGATGGTCCCGAAGTGGATTTTTCATCACCAATCCATCTGGGTCCTTCTCTATCCACAAATCTCCTTTTGGAGGTACATTTCTTTTTCAGTATACAAGAAGAAAATAGGTGCTTTAAAGTAAAACTGTTCCATCCTATTTTCCCAGCCAGTGACCTACAGGGTCTGATTCTGTCCCTGATGCTGCTTCAGAAGACCGAGCTAAAATATGAGAACATGGAGAAGGGAATGGGGGAAGGGGCATCTCATGAGAGAGAGTTGAACATCCATATACATGCACATTCACACAAAGAGTTTCATATAGGAGTGCATTGTACCAAATCAAAGCTCCTTAAATGAGGGACCATAAATCAGTTTCTAAAATATTTTAAACTGTATTTCAACATCATTTGTTTCCTTTGTAATCCTATTTGCTTTATTTTATACAATTAAAAATGTTATGCTGTTACTCTGTCCATAGGCTTCATCTAACTGCCTAAGGTGATGACATAAAAAAGGCTTAAGAGCCCCTGGTACAATGGAAATGTATCTGTAGAGTAGTTCATATAGAAACAACTGAGAGGCATTAGCTCACAATATTGATGAGTCATAAAGCGGCTACAACATTGCTAATAAAGGCACATGGCAACATCAGGCCACTATTAGTCCAAAAAGAAAAACAAAATAGTTCCATTATCCAATCCATGGACTTGTCCACGCATAGTCCATTCTATTTTCTAGTCTTATTTCATATTTTTCTCCTCACACACCATAAATGTTATCCAAACTGTATTAGTTTTTCCTCAAACTTATAGAAACATCTTTCCAATTCTGTGCAGCCCATTTACCAGGCCTAGAATGTCAGAGTCCGAGTGGAGAGGAATCTCTAAAGCTTATTCCAACCTGGACCTCATCACAAACATTCACTATAACATCCCTGATAAAAGAATCATTTAGCCTTTGAAGAACCATATAGAGGAGGAAACCATTACCTTCAAAGGCAATCTACCCCACTTCTGGACAGCTCTAATTATTAATAAGGGTTTCTTTTGAGCAAGTTAGAACCGTCCACCAGGCAATTCCCATTCATTTCTCCAATGGAATCTTCTGGAAGGAAATACAACAAATCTAATCTCTCTTGAACATGGCAGCATCCTCTCTAGGCTGTGAAGATGGGATTGACTCTCTCCTTGCCTACATTGAAATTTAATAAACCAAAAGTTAACTTAACACTAAGTAGGGGAGGCTCACAAGCCACTCACTAAAGTGGGTAACAATTCAGAAATGACTGACCACCGCCTAGGTAGTGCTAAGCAAAGACTACAATTGGTTCCCATAAAGTGGAGGAAGGGACAGGAAGGGACATAAAAAAGAACCATCAAATGTGATGAACTTCCTGTGCAAGAAGTCTTCATCCAGAATTTCCTGGTTGGAGGATCTTGGACTGGGACTACAGCTTGGAGCTACAACTTGGACCTAGGACTCTGGCTCTTGGACTGCTTCTGGTAAAACTGCTCCTGGATCTTCTCCCTTTGGAGCTTTGGTTTGGGTGAGTGAAAAGCTGACCCTCCTTTCCTGGCTTCTGGAGAGATTAGTTCCAGAGAGGCCTTCCCTCCTTGCAGGAGGCTGCATGGGTTGAACCCTTGTTTAATTCACCACCAAATCCTCCCACTGAGGGGTTAATGTGCCCTGCCTAAGTTGAGCAGGGACTAGAGTAACATTAGGGTGATAGGCTAGACATTTTCTCTACCCTCTTTTACATTCCTCTACTTTCACTTTTTTCTACCCCTTTGTAAATAAAACTATTGAAAGTCAATTTGACTTGAGCTATAATATTTTTAAATTGGGGACCACAGTATTATCTTAGAATCCTTATATATTTAGTCCAACCATAAAATTTAATTCCTGACAAAGCTACACATATTGGGGTGCAAGGAGTGGGGGTCCTAAATATCCTTCTTTGGGCATGCAGATCCCCCTTTTGGAAACTGGTTAAAACTCAGTTAAAGTAAAGAATTATGTTTTCCTAGTTTCGGTTCCCCAAATTATCTCCCCACCCCAGTCCCAATTTCTAGGCTGATAAAAAGGCATTCTATTTCCAGAAATACAGATGAGTATAAGGCTAATTAATGATAAGGGAAAATTGTATTATTCTAGAGAGGTAGATAGGACTCTTATAAACCCTGAGGCAATGGAGTAGTACTTTCTAAAAGAACTCCTCAAGCTCACTGGTGTGTCCCAGTCTTCCTAGTTCTTTTAATTAAGTTTGTTGTTGTTCAGTCATTTTTCAGTTGTCAGACTCTTTACAACCCCATTTGGGGTTTACTTGGCAAAGATACTGGAGTGGTTTGCTATTTATTTCTCCACCTCATTTTACAGATAAGGAACAGAGGCAAACAGTTAAGTGACTTGCCCCAGGGTCACGCAGCTAGTAGAGTGTCTGAAGACAGATTTGAACTCAGAAAGAAAGATGTTCCTGACTTCAGGCGGGACACTTTATTCATGTACCACCTAACTGTCCTTTAATTAAGTTTAGTCAGCATACTATGAGCATGATGGCATCCTTGTACCAAGACAGCTTTGGTATATGTGCTATAAAACACAAAACTGAAATCTAGATAGATGAGGTGAACCACTTCCTTGGGACCCACAGGCCTCAACATTAAGCTGAAAGAGTCTTTTAAGATCTCTTTAGTGACTTAAAAAGGAAACCTGCCCAGAAGATCCCAGGAATACAATTTAAGGAATTTTTTTCCCTCCGTAAGTCAACATAAACCTTACACGTGCTTTGATCTGTGTTGTTTGCTTCTTCTCCAGTTTCAATTTGCCAGTGAAAGTTTAGTTTTTTCTCTACCATGAACTTCTTCAGTGAGATCACTCTGTGAGCTGACACGTTCAGGAGACTTTTTCCATTCCCTGAATGGGCTAACTATGGGTTAGAGTAGGGGCCCCCACATACGCAGTTAAATCTGTGGGCTGAGAGAGGTTTATACTTTCACAGGGTTTTTTTCTTTCCCTATATTACAATGGTGCTTCCCTACAGTGGTGGCTTTGAGAGTAAATTTAAGACTTTTTTTAAAGCTTAAAACTGTAAAAAGTGGAGGGGGAAATAGGAAATGATGGCTTCTCCAAATTAATACTTAGAATTTTCTTCTGGAACCTGCAAAAGAAGTTGAAATTTAGATGATTCCCCAACTACTACACTAAACTGAAGAAAACTTCTCCAGCATGTTTAAAAGCTAAACTTCTTGAGAGAGAAGATGCACACACAAGTTTAGCTAGTCCTTAAGAAAAACCCTGCCAGATTAGATTGAAGAAAAATCTTTTTTTCTCCAAATGATCTTGGAGTTTGGGTTTTTTTCCCTTTTTTTGGAGGGGATGGGGAGGAACATATCTTTGGGTCCATATCTGTGTCCAACTGAGTGATGTAATCAATAGGGAGGCCCAGTAGGACCTTTAACTTTAACCTTTAAGTCTTAGCTTAACTGTGATCAATTTTGTAAAGAGGAGACTTCAGAATGAAGTACTTAAACTCAACCTGAACAGGCAGGGATATCCCTTTGCTCTGGCCCAACCACTCCAAAAAAAGGGGAAATAAATAGGGAGAGTCTCTCTCTCTTTCCAAGATTTATTGCATAAATCTATTCTCAGAGGAAGGGAAACTGTCCCAAAGCAATTAAGCAGTAAGAATAATTTTTACAGACTTGGGAATAATATTTTGTTTCTCGAGATACTGAGCTTTCATAATGACCTTAGTAAAGCTTGTTAGATTGGGATATTAAGAATTTGAATGTTTTTAATCAGATCTAGTATAAACTGAATCTTAGAAAAAGGAGTGCTTTGCTAGTTCATTATTTACTGCTATAATCATAATAACTAATACTTGTATAGTACTTTAAAGTTTACCAAAACACCTTTACAAATA
The DNA here is from genome assembly GCF_027887165.1 of Monodelphis domestica. NCBI lineage: Eukaryota > Metazoa > Chordata > Mammalia > Didelphimorphia > Didelphidae > Monodelphis > Monodelphis domestica. The sequence goes on along the minus strand of NC_077233.1, from coordinate 281,022,812 downwards.
TTAGCATATTTGATTTTTTTAAAAACCCTATGAGGTAGATACTGTTACTATTTATATTTTACGGATGAGGAAATTAAGGTAGATCGAGGATTAGAGGCTTGCTCAGCGTTACACAGCCACAAAATGTGTCAGTCAGAATTTTAACTCAGGGGTTCCTGACTCTAAGGCCAGTGCTCTATCTACTTCTTTATATTACTGCCTGTGAATGTCTTAAGATGAGCACTGAAACTTGTTGTTAATCCCTGTTTTCTGACATAGGTGTCTGGTGTTTAGAAAAGTTGGTAATGTCTTGTTTAAAGTTTTTCCCTCTATAAGAATATAAATGGAATATTATCATTTGGGAAAATCTAGAATGTTCTAGTTTTCAATGCTGGTGTTGTTTTAACTTGAAAGGTAAGAAGGCTTAAGGAAAAAATTGTATTTGTAACAGGATGCCTTCTCTAAAATGTGTATTTAAATGTCTAGCACACTGTTGTGCCTTCCTATGACCCACCAAAAACGTTCTTGAAAGCCAGACAGCTTTTTGACCAAGCCCTGTCTGCAGAAAATACCTGTGAAATAAATTTTCTGAGAAGAAAAAAAATTCTCAGCTCCTCTAGGAGTGTGTTGGAACCGAAAAAGCTTTTATGAATATTTCTCCTCAAAATAGAGAATAAGCAAGTTAGAAAACTGGTTTAAAGTTTCATATTAATATTTTACATTATTAAAAAGCGACATGTATTATGTCCTTTTTCAAAATACCTATGTTTTAGCCTCTGATAAATTGATCACTGCTTTTTCTATTATTGTTATACTATTGAAGGTAGGCTTGACTATAAGAGATTGTGAAAATACCTGGTCAAAGTCAGACTTGGAATCAGGAAAACTCGTATTTGTGAGTTCAAATCCCACTTTAGAGACATTTACTAGCTATATAGCCCTGAGCAAGTCACTTTCTTTTGCCTCAGTTTCCTCATCTGTAAAATGAACTAGAGAAAGAAATAGCAAATCACTCTAGTATTTTTGCCAAGAAAACCCCAGATGAGGTCACAAAGAGTCAGACACAACTAGAACGAGAACCAAATTATATGTGAAACAGTTTACTCTCTTCAGCTTTACTCTAATTTACCCATATTGTTAGGAGTCTTCTTTAATTATGACAGATTTAGATCTTCAAAAATATTTGTCATCAAAAATTTCATCAACATTAAATTATAACATTTCAACTAATCATTTGAAATTTATGGATTAAACTGTAATGTGGAATATATCTTAAATTCATATTAGCATACAATAGAACTATCAAATATGAAATCTTATAACAAACTGTCTTTTACAACTCAGTATATCCAGGTAATGAAAGTAAAAGGTTTTTCAGTATTTTAGCAAACACTGCTGAAACCTACAGTGATTAATTATGAATACATTTTGAATTTTATTTGCTTAACAGCCTACTTTAAATCAAGGTAATATCAATTTCTATTCAGTGTTGTTTTTCTAAAATATGAGATGAAGGGGATAGCTGGGTAACTCAGTGGATCGAGAGCCAGGTCTAGAGATGGGAGGTCCTAGGTTCAAATGTGGCCTCAGTCACTTCCCAGCTGTGTGATGCTGGGCAAGTCACTTGACTCTCATTGACTAGCCCTTACCACTCTTCTACCTTGGAGCCAATACACAATATTGACTCCAAGATGGAAGGTAAGGATTTAAAAAAATAAAATAAAATATGAGACGAAAAAATTGTGAAGTACATTTGACAAGGTTGAAATAATCCTTGGATTAAAGGGCAGTTGGGTGGTATGGTAGATAGGGTGCCAGGACTGGAGTCAGGAAGACCTAGGTTTATATTCAGTCTAAGACACTAACTATGTGACCCTGGGCAAGTCATTTAACCCTATTTGCCTCAGTTTCCTCATCTGGAAAATGAGCTGAAGGAAATGGCAAATCACTTCAGTATCTTTGCCAAAGAAAACCCTAAAAGGGGTGATAAAGTCAGACATGATTGAAATGATAAAGAAGTAAATAACATTTACAATGGAGCTGTTAAAAGATAAAGAATACGAGGAAATGGAAATAAAGAAGCCGATGCACATTAAGGTTTAAAGCAAACTTAGTTTTCTTAGATTTTGTATTATTTCTAATATTTGTAACCCCGAGTACTCATCTAGATATCCTAAGTGACTATCTGAGAACTCCAACTCTTTATTTGCTCAAATACATTGCTCAATTAAAAGGTAGAAAGAAGTTACAATAACTGGATATTAATTACTGATCACTGATTAGGAATTAATCAGTCAGTAGGTCATAAAATGTTATAAGTTATCAGTTATCAATTTGTGTAATTTATTTCTGTACTCTAGAACTCCAATTCACAGCATCCCATGTCCTTCTCATGTTACATGCTGACGTAGGGAGAATATAAATTTAGTGTAGCCCCACCTCTCTGTCTCTTCCTGTGATCTGGTTTGGTGGAGTATGAATTTTAAAATTACTCCACCCTACTAAGGTCATACTTTAGAAGATCTGATTTAGCTATTTCCTGATTAGTAACAATGGAGATACTTGGTTTAACAGAATCAAGTCTTGGGAACTATACATTTCTCCACCCTATGCAGTTTAACAAGGTCAGGATGCCTGCACCATACTCAAAGATTTAATTATCTGAGGAAATGGCCTTCAACAGACATGTGCAGAAAACAGCAGACAGACCCCTGGGCTGTCTTAAGTCAAGCTAAGCTATCACTGGTACAGATGAGACGCAGGAAAGTGACATAAAACCGTCTATATAAGGCACGTCACTTCCTCTCTCTCCCTCTTTCCCGGAGAGGCGACTCTGGCTGGCAGTGTGCTAGGCATTTCGACATCTTGGAGTGGTGGCGTTATTTGTCTGGGTATGGCAGTGAGTTTTCCCTTGACCTGATTCAGGTTTGGGCATCTTAGCTGAGCCCCTTTTGGAGTTCAGGTTGATTCCTTCCTCCTTCACCCTCCAAAACCTTACTTTCTAGATCTCCTAATCTTCCCACCTGGTACTAACCAGGTACTAACTCTTTTTCCTTCTTCCTTCTTAATCTCCTCCTCTATATCAATTAAATCACCATAAATTTCCAGCTGACTTGGATATTTTATTATTTGGGATTTTCCCTGGTGACCAATTAAATTTTAGATTTTAAGTCACAATGCTAAAATTATATTTACAGGAGGTAGCATGAAGTGAGAGCTAGGAGACTATTGCTCACATGGTCTTCATTTTGCTAGATAATTAGGGTTTTTTTTACTTCTATTTCCTTTTTATTCCTTCAACATCAAGTGATTATTAATAAACTTTATAAAATATAATTCTTGGAGTATTGGATAATAATTTAAATCTTAGAAATTCTTAAATTTTGAGTATCTATTTTGGAATATGATTAACAGAAACAACTGGATACTTAATATTGAATAATTATTTTTCCTTGTAATTAGTACCCTTATGGTATGGCACAAATTCTAAACTGAATGGAATACTCCAGAGAGTCTTTTCCTTGCTAACTCTGCTAGTCTCAATCTTACCCAATATATAATGTTAAGAAATGAATAAAATTTTTGCAATAGAAGACTATCTTTATCTTTGTATATCTTTTTACATTGCCATAAGACAAAACACATGTTGTGTTTTAAAGACTTTCATTCCCAATGATGATCTGTAAGATTTCTATATGAACTGGGAGATCCTCAATGAACTGATGCAGAGTGAAATGAGCAGAACTAGGAGAACATTGTACACAGAAAGTGAAACATTATGGAACAATCCAATGTAATGAACTTTACTACTCGTAGCAATGCAACAAGTCAAAGACATTCCTGAAGGACTTATGAGAAAGAATGCTAACCACATTGAGAGAAAGAACTATGGGAGTAGAAATGCAAAAGAAGAACATATGACCTCACTTATCACATGTATATATGGGTATGTGATTTGGGCTTTAGGCTTTAAAAGACCACTCTATAGCAAAAATGAATAATATGGAAATAGGTATCAAGTGATAGCATTTGTGCAACCCAGTGGAATTGTTTGTCAGCTGTGGGAGCAGGAAGGGAAGAGGGGAGGAAAAGAAAATGAATCATGGAAACATGGAAAAATATTTTAAAATAAAATTTTCATTAATTAAGACTTTCATTCCCAATCTTAGATTCTCCCCCTCCATATCTTCAAGAAAGAGAAGATTTAGAAGCTTGTTTGGAAAATAATTCAACCAGTAACCTAGGTCCCCAGCACTATTGTTACATCAAGGTTTTCAAACCTTGATCTATGGATCCCACTTTATAGGACTCTTTTTCTCTATAGTGCTTAATAATAAAATAGAAGGGCAGCTAGGTTCAGTAGTGAGAACCAGTTCTAGAAATAGGAGGACCCGGGCTCAAACCTGACCTCAGATACTTCCAACTCCAAGGAAGTCACTTAACCTCCACTATCCTACCCTTACCACTCCTGCCTTGGAAGCCAAACACAATATTGACTCTAAGATAGGAAGTGAGAGTTTTTTTTAATTGAAAGAAAATATGCTTGTTTTGCTAAACCCTTCCCTGCCCAAAAAAGGGATAAAAAATCTGCAGAACCTACAACCTCAGACACAACATCTTAACAAGGGGCTTTTTGGTATCATTTCTTGTGATATCTCAGGATCATTATTTTAATACTCTAGCTATCAATTTGTATCACTAAAGCCTTTGAAAATTATTACAAATGGTATTCCATGCAGATAGCAGCATACAATTTTTTAATTGTTTATCAGGGTTTATGTTTTGGGATTTTGATTTTATAAGATTACCCACTTACAAAAATGAACAATATACATAATAATACATATATAACCCAGACTGAATGGCCTGCCAGCACCAGAAGGGGGAAGGGAAGGGAGGGAGAGAAATAAGTTCAATTTGTGGATGTGGAAATTTATTATTACATGTAATCTCTGTTAAAAAATTTTTAAATTAAAACATAAAAAATTTCTTAAAACCAAATGGCATTCTAATGAATTGGAGGAATTCCATGTGAACTGGAAAGACCTCCAGGAATTGATGCAGAGCAAAAGAAGCAGAACCAGGAAAACGTTGTACACAGAGACTGATACATTATGGCACAAGCAAATGTAATAGACTTTTCTACTAGCAGCAATACAGTGACCCAGGACAATCCAGAGGAACTTATAAGAAAAAAACACTATCCACATCCAGAGAAAGAACTGTGGAAATAGAAATGCAGAAGAAAAACATGATCGATCACGTAATTCAATGGGGATATGATTAAGGTTTTGATGTTAAAAGATCACACTACTGCAGATATTAATAACATGGAAATAGGTTGTGAACAATGATACAAGTAAAACCCAGTGGAACTGCTTGTCAGCTTCAGGAACAGGGAGGAAAGAGCAGGGGGAGGGGAATCATGTAACCATGGAAAAATAGTCTAAATTTAAAAACAATTTTTTTAAAAGATTATATGAGCAATGGAAAACTCCATTGGGGTGGGAATATTTTGAAAGATTAAAGGACAACAGCTGATTTCTCACACAAAAAAAATAGCATTCTGATGTAATATCAATGTAAGCTTATGTTAGCAGCACTGAAAAAAAAAGTAGTTAAAGATACTTAAATACCCTACATAAACTCAATAAGTATCAAAGATATTTCAGTCATAATTATTGTGTATTGTGTGACAGCTGTGAAACAACCTAAATGTCTTGAGTTATTAAAGACTGAAATAACAACTATACTCTTCTTTAGTTATAAGCAGTGGAACTTACAATGTGAAAAGGAATCGGGAATAATTTGCTTATCTGGGTTCTAACTTTGATCCTGGAAAAATTTTGCTGACACATCAGCAACCCACTAAGCAAGGGAAAATGCCAAGTCCTATAAACACTGACAGGGTACCTAGTACTGGGAATAAAAAGGCCTTCAATGTGCTCAGGATCAATGCGTGCTGTCTTGCACCTCTAAGTACTAAATCAGTTCCAAGTGAAAAAAGTTGGGAAGATACTTTCACAAAGGTAATAAGGCAGGATGCTCTGAACCTATCTCCCCACAACTTTGTCTGTTCTTTGAATCTATTATCCAAATTGTCTGTTGTATTCCTTGAATAACATGGAAATATTGTTACAAATTGGCTAATCCAAAAAAGACATTTGAGCCTTATCACAGATTTTAAATTAAGTTAATTTTGCCCTTGTGTATCCATTATAGCAGAATCTGTAATTGTCAGACCCAGACCTAATAGAACAGTTCACTGTTGTCAGAGCTCTGCCCCTTTTCTATTCTTAATATTAATCATTCCTCTAACCAGGAATTGCCTATTGTGTTTCAGTGTCACCTTATCACTAACTGTCCCAACAGTGGTGAGCATATAGAACAGAATAACTAACTTCTTGATGAGAGTTAGCCATTCTCAACTTGTCACATATAACAAGGTTCACAATCAGGAGTTCTTAACCTGGGATCTTTAAACATTTTTTTAATCCTTTCTTTCTGTCTTAGTAACAAGTCTAAGACAGAGCAGCAAGGGCCAGACAAATGGTGTTAGGTAATTTTCCATGGTCACACAGCTGGGAAGTGTATGAGTCCAGATCTGAACCCAGGTCCTCCTCAACTCCAGGTCTGGCACTCTATCCACCTTGCTACCTAGTTGTACCCTGTAAACTTATTTTAAAAAATATTTTGATAACTGTATTTCTATTGGTTTCCCTAGTATTCTTATGTGTATATTATTTTATGAATTTAAAAACATTATTCTGAAAAAGGAATCTTTGGGCTTCACCAGACTGCCAGGAAGTCGGTGACACAAAAAAAGTTAAGATCCCTTTTTATTATAAGAGCTCCTAGTTGCTAATATCCTCTATGTTAAAAAAAAACAAAAATGCTAAAGGAATCAGCAAAAAATCCACTGAAGGAATATAGTAGGTAGATCTTGGTCCATGAACCTGTTCAAAAGACCCTAAAAGTCTATAGTAATTCCAAGATACAAGTGCAGCAAAAGCAAAGAGAACATAATTATAATTTAGACATATATATATATACAGACACCAAAAGTTCTTTAAATTTTCTTTTGGCAGCACGGTATTCTCTGGGTGACCCTGAGAGACAAATTTGGGAAGCCTACCAAAGTGAAGACCTTTGTAAACATGCAGCCTGATTTTTCTGTCATAAAATGCTCTTTCTAAATTGCAGTTGTAATTGTTTCCTAATATTTCTGATCCAAAGAAGCTTGCCCTTGTAACAGCAAATTTTGTGACAGTGACTATAAGACTTTTTTTAAAGCCCTTGCCCTTTCATCTTGGAATCAATCCTGCATATCGGTTCCAAAGTAGAAGAGTATACTGATATAACTTAAATCAGTCTATTTACTGCCTGAAATGGAGGAGGGGGAGGAAAAGAATCTGAAGATAAAAATGGTTTCTACATGTAATGGAAAAAAAATTTTTCAAGGAACTACAAACTTCACAACCAAGTAACAGAAAACTCCACTGATAATAAGAAAAATAAAAATCCAAGACAACTCAGATTTCACTTCATATTTAGCAAATAGGCAAATATAGCCCATCTCTGTCACATATTCTTATTCCAGACATACTGCCTTATTAACAGGTCCTCAAACCTGACATTACATATCCACGCCTTTGCTCAGGCTGTCTCTTACACCTCAAATTCACTACCTTCGAATCTCTTCCTCTTAGAATCCGAAGGTTCCGTTCAAAGCCCAGCTCAGGGACGACCTTGTAAAGGATAATATTTGTAGTGGTATTAGCTACCTCACTAGGTAGAATTCTAGAAATGCCAGTTATTATTTCCTAATTTAAATTCCTTTCAGTTCTTAGTTCTCTCTTCCCCCTCAAATTACCTTGCATTTACTCATGTATACTACACACACATACATGCCTGAAGTTAGGAAAACTCATCTTCCTGAATTCAAATCTGGCCTCCAACACTAGCAGTGTGACCCTGGTAAGTCACTTAACCCTGTTTGCCTCTGTGTCTTCATCTGTCAAATGAGCTGGAAAAGGAAATGTAAAACTACTCTATTATCTTTGCCAAGAAAACCCTAAATTGGGTCAAGAAGAGTCAAACATGACTGAAACAAATGAATAATAACTACATATGCATTGTATCTATTTTGTATATTACTGTCAAGTGTAAACTCTATGACCTGGTTTGTGGGGGGGTGGGGGGGTTTGGTCTTTTCATTCCCAGTATCTTGTACGTAGTTTGTGCTTAACAGATATTGGCTGAATTTAATCAAAGTTGCAAGGAGACAATTTTCTTCTCAATATTGGGAAATTGTACTAATAATTAGAGCTACTTTTTAAAAAATCCTAATGAGATTTCGCCACTACTCTGAGTACTCAGGCACAGCCTGGATAACCACCTATTAACAGAAATACTACAGAGAATTTCCGAGTTGAATGTCACACGAGATGACCTCTAGGATCCAATCTAATTCTGGAGATTCTAAGTTCCAAAACATTCACTTAAGGAAACATTTAGAAGACAACTAAAGGCTATGAATATTGGCAAATGGACAACAGAAAAAGAATGAAGGTGGTTTAACAGAGGGCAGTATTATATTTTAGGCAAATGAGTGTGAAAATACAGAGTTAACAGCTTTTCATTAATCCAGATAGAACAAAGGGGGGAAAAGCTGAGATTTTTCTTGAACTTCAGAACAAAGTGAAATAATTAACTAAAGGAGTAATAACTGGGATTCTATTTAAACTCTGCTTGTTCTCTAAAGCTGAAACCAAAAAAGAAAATTAATTATACTTATCTCTGGCTAAACCACTAAAGGAAATGGGTAAATTAAAGCAACACTTCAGGATTTCTCACTTCTACTGACACCTACCTGACAAAGACCACATTATCATTTTATGTAAACCAGCATTTTTCTTCTAATTTTTAATGGCTGACAAAACCTGGGATTAAAAACTGCAGAGAAATGTCAACTCTGGCACTCTTTCATTTTTTTAATTGAAAGTGCATTGCTGGCTCCAAGCAAAATTTTTAGTCATCCAATCTCTTTTCTCTCTATATTCTACTAAAAGTCCATCTCTTTGTCCCTTTCCCAGAACTGAAAGTGGATCTTCATCAATCAAACAAACATTGTATCCCAAGTATGTGCTAGGCATTGTGGATATATGGGTAGAAATGAAAACAATCTCGCTCTCAAGGAACTTACATTCTATATTCATAATATATAAACTCCATAGTATTATTAATTTTTAATGCATTTCTCTCTATACAAAATAAGGAAACCAGCAACTTTTTATCAATGTTTGTACTCTCAGCAAAACAGCCATTGTAATGGCCCTAGATTCCTACTGAAAGGACGAATAACAATATTTTACATTTATACAATGATTTTATATACATTATCTCACTTGTTATTCTAGTCTCTGTGATACAAGGCAGCAATTCTGTGTACAGATGAGGAAACTGAGGTTCAGAGAAAAGTCCAAAGTCACAACAACTACTAGGTTGACAGTAAATTAAGTAAAACTCAAATAGTCTATTTCTGGAAAGTCTCACCATTTCGATAACTGCCTCACCCTAACATTGTGATTGCTAAACAGGAGCAAACTTCCCCATTCAAAAATGCCCCTCTTGAAGCTGAAATCTAGGTTTCATGTAGAAAAGCATAATTCTAATCAAACTTGTTACAAACAGCAGCAACAAAACTATTACCTCATAAACTCGATTATCTCTTTTCCTTTAAAAAGAAATGGCCTGAAAGTCATACTAGCCCAGAAACATCAAAATGAGACGCTAGAAAATGCAGGCTCTGGAAATGAAGACTGCAGACACACAGTCCAGAAGGAACCTGGGATTCAACAAGGCAAAGAGGTTTTTATGTCCTTCCCCTGCCGAAGAAGTTCCAAATAAAACACAAATTTCTAAATTTAGCTTTTAAGTCTGTCTCCAACCTATTTTTCCGGCCTTGTTGCACAGTACTGTACTTCTTGCTGCTGATCTCCTCTACCAAGCATTCCATCTCCGGCGTTAGTACGGGGCTGTCAGTCTCCCGTGGATCAACGGTACATCCACCTCATTAATGCTTTATCAATTCCTTCAAAGCTCAACTTGGCTTGATATACCACCTATGCTCAATAGCTAATGCCCTGCTCCCTGAAATCACTTTGTACCCATTTTCAATCTACTTTTGGGTGGGCGTGTCGTCTCTCCACAATAGGAAAGGTAAGCTCCTAGAAGGCAGGAACTTTCTCTTTCTCGATCTCCGTACCTCCGGCGTCCAGCACCCAGTAGGTACTTAATAAATGCTGGCTGAATGAACGAAACATTAGAGATGTCTGGCTAAACCCAAACCCCGAGCGTGGCGCACGCCGCCGCGGGCACCGACTGGGCCATCCCCGTGGAAAGCTGAGGAAGTGACTTCTTAGCCGGGTGACATATCCCGGGGAGGGGGTGGGGGGGGACTTTAAGGATAAGATGCAGTCAGACTGCACTAGGAAGGTTGGCTCTGGGGGGTAGGAGGAACGGGATGGGGGAGGCAGAGAGGGATGAGGATGCAAAGGAAAGAAGGCGCGCCCAGGCAACAGGAGGTGTCCGGGCGGGGAAAAGGGACCCACGTTCAGGGTCAGCCGGGAATGGGCGGAAAAGACCCACATTCTGAGGAAAGCTTGCTGGTGGATGGGCAAGGCAGGTACCGGGAGAGAAGAGGACCGGAGAGGCCTTGGGGAGAAGTCGGGGTGGCTAGGGGCGTGGGGCTGCTACTGCTGAGGTTGCTGCTGCTGCTCTCCCCGGGAGGAGACGGCAGCAGCAAGCTTCTAGCAGCAGGCAGGCACGGCTTGGAGAGATACTCACATAGGGCTGGTAAAACTTGGAAAGCCGGGGTTTCCCGTGGTTGTTGAAGATGAGGATCGCCTTGATCATGATGGAGCCCGGGCCGGGAGAAGGGTCTGGGAGGAGGGAAGGGTAAGCCAGGTGGGCGCTGAGTCCCGGGCGGAGCACGCGGAGCCAACACGGTCCTCCTCTTCTCCTTCAAGTCGCTTCCCCGCCCGCCCCCTCCGCGCGCTCCCGGAGAGGGAGGGGAGGGGAGGGGAGAGCGAACCCGAAGGAGGCAGGATCAGCTGGAAAGCTGAAACGCCTAGCGTAACACAGGCTGCGAGGCGGGCGCTGGTCCTGGCTACGGGGAGCGCCTGCGCAGACGCAGAGGACTGGAAGAGAGAGGAGCGCCTGCGCCGACGGCGGCGTGTAGGTGCGAGAGCGCGAGGAGCAACTGCGCAGATGCAGAGGGCAGGAAATGAGGCTGCGAGAGCTTGAGGAGCGGCGGCGCAGACGCAGACGCAGACGCAGACGCAGGGAAGGGAAGGTATGAGGGCTTTTCCTCCTTTAGTTCCTTCTCGACCTCGAACTCTGTTAATTCCTGCCTGTCGGCTTTCCAAGTTAGAGAGAGAAGGTGGGTGTTGACAGGAGTCGTGGTGGAAGAGTTTTGCCTCTTAAGAATGAAACCATACACCGAATTTCGGTACGCCTGCGCAGACGCAGACGGCAGAGTGCTAGGGACAATCCCCCCACGCCCCTCACCCCGTACCTCAGACCTTTGTGGACCACTGCCCACCTCCTCGCGTAGTACCCAAGGTCTTGAGGGAGAAGGTGGGTGTTGACTGCATGTTTCTGGTTGCAGGGGTAAGACACTCAGCTCTCCTGGGGTCTCCCATCCCATCACATACGCGCCCCTCCCACCCCGTCTCCTGCACGTGGTTGGAGGCCGAGGTCGAGGAAAGAGATGGCAGAGCCCGAGCGGCCGTCGATGACCCTTCTTGGGGGCCCCGTTGGAGGGGAGGGAGCCACCGAGATGGGCCCGGATACGAATACATTGGAGCCGGCGCCCTCCACCGCAGTCTCCCCCGGATCAGAGGAACCTCCTGGCGACGCCAAGAAAAAAAGTAATTTTCCTTATTTCCTTTTGCCTGAAACGGGCGAGCCAGTTTCTATCGTTGTGTTGACTGATAAAATGCAGTGACCACCAAACAGGAAAGATTGACCTATTCGGTGGGCTAGTCCAACCCGGGAAGTAGAAATGTTTATTGCATCTGATGAGGAAGTGAGAGGAAAAGCCAACTCAGCTGCTCAAAATTAGGGGGCAGATTGCTGGAGGGATACAGACCAACTGCCTTTCTTATTTCCCCAAGTTCCACCACCACCACTATTATTGTCATTGCTGGAGGAACATGATTTTAACTATTACTGAACCACTTTCTGTTGGTGGTACGGAGGAGATGGCAATAAACAAAAAAGTGGTTCATGCCCTCAAGGGCGAGTTTTGGGAGTAGGTGAGACAAGTACACCTCTACCAGCCAGAATTTTAGGTATTGCCTGGATGGCCACTGGTTGGGGCTGTGCTAAATAGGAGATTCCTGTCATGTTGGACTGGATTAAATAATTTCTGAGGTCCCTTTGAAATCTGAGATTTTAAGGATAGTATATGGCGAAAGTAATATGAGAGGCTGAGAGGATAGGGAAGGCTTTGGGAAAATATGGCTTTGGAACAAAGCCTTAAAGCTACTTTCTCTGTTAGGCTTTCCTGATGTGCCACACCCACTTTGCCCAAAAGAATACCGTGTATATTTTGCTCAGTCTTTTTTTTTCTGATACTTCCTGACCCCATTTATATTTTTCTTGGCAAAAATATTGGAGTGGTTTGCCCTTTCCTAATCCAGGCCATTTTACAGATGAGAAAATTAAGGCCAAACAGACTTGCCCAGGCTCACACTGCTAAAAAGTATCTGAGGTCAAACTTGATCTCAGAAAGATGAGTCTTCCTGACTTTATTCACTACTACCTAGGTGCCCCACCTTGTATGTACTTTCATGTTTTATTTAACATGTAGGTGTCATTTCCTTTGATAGAAGATAACCTTCTGGATTATTTGTTTTTCCCTCTTTGTATCCTAGCACCTGCCACACTGCCCTGACACAGCCTCAAGTCTTGATTGATTAGTCAAACAACAGGTTGGATTTAACAGATAAAAATATTGTGTGAATGCAGTCTTGGAGAACTGGACATGCAGTCAGAAAATTCGTCTTCCTGAATTCAGATCTGCCCTCAGATACTTCCCTAGCTATGTGACCCTGGGCAAGTCACTTAATCATATTTGCCTCAGTTTTCTCATCTGGAAAACGAACTGGAAAAGGAAATGTCAAACTACTCTAGTATCTTTGCCAAGAAATCCCCAAAACAGATCACAGAGTCTGAAAGCACAATAGTAACAATTTAGATTTGAATTAGGATGATGCCTGTTAAAAGGGGGAAAAGATTTCAGAGGGAAAATTGATCAAATTTAGCACTTCTAGTAACTATATAATAGTATGTTATGTTTTATCTCTTTTTGCTATTTAATACTGTATAGACTGTTGCAATATGAGCCTAATAACTGCTTTCTGTATATGAATTAAAGAATTAGCATATAAGCTTATTTTCTAAAGGTATACTGAATGTACCCTTGATACAATTCCAGTAGCACATAGAGTAACAGGGATCATATTAATCTCATCCAATTTCCACATTAATTTAATTTCTTCTGTTAGATCTATATCTTTTGGAAGCTTTTCATTTGACATAGTTTTTGTATTAGTTTGGATTTCACATATTACAGCATTGTCCTTAATTTTTCCCGAATAAATGTTTTGGGTAAATTATATACAATAGTTCATAAGTATATGCCAGTTTTCCTCTTGCAATCTAGTTCCACAGGATATTTTGAGATCTGTATCAATAGTAAATGCATTTGTCTTCTGCCCATTCATGAAAAACTGGGTTTTTCTGATGTATCATTGTAACAACCAAATTATAAAGGAGATGAATTGGGAGGAAATAGAATGAATTCTGTTTGGGAGTCAGTCAGTAATCATTTAAATGTTTATTGTATGTCAGGCACAGGGAACACAAACTCTTAAATATATAATTTGCTATATTTTCTACCCGGAGAACTCTCTTCATTCCATCTGTGTGTTAACTCTTCTGGTATCCACAACTTATCAATAACTTCAGATAATCAGTAAACATGTATTAAGCACCTACTATGTGCCAGGCCCTAGAGATACAAAAAGAAGAAAAAGACAGTCCCTTACCTCAAGGACCTCACAGACTAAACAAGGGAGACAACAAGTAAACAAATATGTACCAACAAGTTTTACACAGGATAAATGAGAAAAAATTGAGAGGGAAGATACTAGAATTCAGAGGGGAAGGGGAAGGCTTCCTGTAGAAGGTAGGATTTTAGTGGTACTCACCTTTTCTATGAGAAAATCTTCAGAGCCATGAGATAGAATATCTTGTTTGCAGATCTACAAGACCAGTAAAGAGTAAATGGCAGGGAGTAAGATTTAAGAAGATTTTGCACAGTGCAGGAGGGGGAAAGGCCCAGTGCTGGAACACCCTATCCAGAAATACTATTGCCATTTCTGAATCCATCCTTGCTTCCAAGATGCATGGAACTTATGGTGGTGGTTAAGTGGTTTCTTTAGCAGGAGGCTGATCTTTTGAGCACTTTGGATGGAATGAAGTGAGAGGATTGTGGTGGAAGGAAGAATGGAGAAGTATTAAGGGATGAGTCCTGGTTTGAGCTAGAGTGTAATGAGCTAAAGTGTGAGAACAAGCCAGGCCTAGCTCAAGTTTCCCTACCAGCTTTTGGCCCAAGGTAAAATGAATGTGAAGCAGAACATCTCTGGAAGACACCTTTTCCCTTCATTTATTTCCTTCAGTTACTTACAGAGGCTTTTGAATTGACATAATTTTTAGAGCTAGCAACTGCATTTTAAAGGTCAAATCCATAATTATTTATAAATTATTGGAGGATAAAGAAAAAGTCATTAACAAGAAAAAAGTAATTTTAAAACTATTTACCATCATAGTTGCTTAAGTGGAGGTTTTATGAATACATAAAACATAAACCAGTTGGTGACTTTTTAAAGTATTCTGAATCTTAATATCTCATTCTCTTTCGCTTTTTCAGTTTAATTGTCATTCACATTATTTTTACAGTTGATATTCTGTTAAAGGCTGTTGGAGACACCCCGATAATGAAAACAAAGAAGTGGGCTGTGGAACGAACCCGAACTATTCAGGGCCTCATTGATTTCATCAAAAAGTTCCTTAAACTTGTGGCTTCTGAACAGTTGGTATGTGATCAGCTTTGTCTTTTCCTAACATAGGATTCATAAGATGTTAGAGCAGCAAAAATGGGCTAAATAACTGTTAGGCTGAAAAATATGAAACTGGAGAGATGCATTATTTTTTTTAAACCCTTAACTTCTGTCTTAGAATGGACACTAAGAACCATTTCCATAAGGCAGAAAAGCAGTAAGGGCTGGTCAGTTGGAATTTATTGACTTGCCCAGGACCACACAATTAGGCATTGTCTTAAGGCCAAATTTGAACCCTGGACCTCCTGTCTCCAAGCCTGACTCTATCCGCCGAGCCAGCTAGCTGCCCCATTCAAATATGGCCTCAGGCACTTCATAGCATTGCATTCCTGGGCTAGTAACCTTTACTACTCTTCCGACTTGGAACCAATATATAGTATTGATTCTAAGATGGAAGGTAGGGGGTTTTAAAAAGAAGAACGTTAACTTATAAAGATCAGAATGTTCATCTGCTGATAAAGCATTCACTATACACCTGCTACGTACCAGACAATGTGCAAGGTCTCTTTGGAAATCCAAAGACAAAAATAGTGCCTGCCCCGAAGGTCTTACATTATATTAAAGAGACCCAGCATAAATATTGGAAATTTAATATACTACAACATATACAAGCTAACACTAGCACCTGATGAGATCAGCCTAGGGCTCGCTGTTAGAACTAACAAGGGAGCTAAGCTTTAAAAGAAACTAGGGGTTTCTGTGATATGTTAGAGAAGGAATGAGTTCCAGGCCTGAGATGGGGAACATAATATCATGGAGTGAGAACAATAAGCAGGCCAGTTTGGCTTGAATTTAGTGTGTGTGAAGTAGTAATAATAATAATAGTAATAATAGCTAATACTTACATAGTGCTTACCATGTGCCAGAAACTGTGCTAAGTACTTTACAGTTATTATCTCACTTGATCCTGACAACAACCTTGGAAGGTAGATGCTGTTGTTATCCCCATATACAAGTTAGTAAACTGAGTCAAACAGTTAAGTAACTTGCCCATGTGTCACGCAGCGAATTTTGAAACTCGATTTAAATTGACTCCAGGCTCTCAGTGTTCTGTCATCTTTGCCACCCTGCTGCCCCATGTGCAATAAATCAGAAGTAGATTAAAACCAGATTGGGAAGGACTTTAAAAAGTCCAACAAGGAATTTACTAGAGGCAATAGGTTGCCCTTGGAGCTTCCCAAGCAGGGTATTGGAAATGGTAGACCTGTGTTTTAGGGATATCTAATTGACACCTATTATTCAGGATGAAATGAAATTCAGGAGAGAAACCAATTAGAAGTCTGCTAAAATAGGCCAGTGAGAAGCAATAAAGGCCTGAATAAGGATACCAATTATATTAGTGAAGGGAAAGGAATAGTTTAAAGATTAAAAAGGAATTTGGGGTAGGTGTTTTATTTTTTTTAATATTACAGTTTTTATTATAGACTCAGAGCACGGTTTGATGTAAAGAATCAGGAATAAGAAGAAACACTGCTTACTCAAGATGCTGAACTTTGAAGGAAGATTGCATAATTAGTGATTTTTTTTCTTTTCTCTCAGTTTATATATGTGAATCAGTCCTTTGCTCCTTCACCAGACCAAGAAGTTGGAACACTCTATGAGGTAATTAATTTCAGCCTTTACATAATGAATAAAGATAAATTGTTGATAAATTACATTTCTGCTTAGCTTACATCAATGTTTTTTTTTTATTATAATAATCTTGTATGTGTAACTTTGAACTGTATTCAAGAAGATACCAATATTCAGATTCACAGTGTATCAGGATTAGGATGGACTGCTAATCTCTTGTTGAACAAACCCAACAAGTGACCATCCAACCTTTGCTTGAAGACTTCTAATGAGAAAAATCTTCCAGGACAACCCATTTCACTGTTGGATAGCTTTAATTATATCAAGTCGGAATCTACCTCTCTATATTTCTGGACTTGGGGTCCAAAAAGAGCAAATCTAATCACTCTTTCATGTGCTTGGCCTTTCAGATACTGGAGGACAGCTGTTCTCTCTACTAGTCCCCAGGCATTCTCTTTTCCAAACTAAACATCCTCAGTTCCTTCAATCAAACCTCCTGTAGCATTAACTTCTGTTCCTTTTCCCTTTTCCCAATTTCCAACTTAGCAATGTTCTCCAAAAAATATCTTTCTCAGAATTAAATAAATCCCTACAGTGATCTGACTAGAGCAGAATATAGAAGGACTAGGTCCTGTTTGTTCTTGGACACTGTATCTCTCTTTTTTTTTTTAATTTGTATTTCATATGATAAAAGACTTAATATTAACTCATATTGAACTTTCAGTATGATAAAACCCCAGATTTTTTTTTTTTAAATAAATGCTTTCTAGGCTTAGAAATTTCTAGCTATACCTTTATTATCTCATGGAGTTGACTTTTTTCATCTAAATGTAAGGTTTCATATCTATCTTTCATTTAGAATAGCATTGTTTTGAATCTTAGCTTTGTCATATGACATGTTAACTTTGTACTAACACTATCTATGTGGCCATGTACAACCTGTTGTCACCTACCTGGGCTCCAACTTAATTATCTCTAAACTTCTTGGCCTCTAAAGGTACCTGTCAGAATCCTGTGATCTCAAAACTTGATAAGAATTTATCTATAATTTTATTCAAATCATTGATAAAAATAATCCCTCTAGAGACCTATATCCAAATTACATTGAGCCATTAATGACATATCTCCATTCAACTACTTTTCAATTAGTTTCTCTATAGCATTAACCCTTGTCTTCATCTTGTCCACAGCTTTCACTTAGGAGATTTTGTCACATATTTTGCTAAAATCCAAGTAAGCTGTCTATGGCATACTCCTAATTTACAAATCTAGTAACCTTATCCAAAAAAAAATGATTTTCATCTTGAAAGTAACTTGTTTTTCATGAAGCTCTACTAGCTCATTGTCTTCTTTTTCTAAATTTTCTCACTCCATTCCATTAACAAAAAGTAGGATTTTGTCAAAATTTTCTGACATACTGTTTGTAGATTACATTCTCTTACCTTTTTTAATAGCCAAATTAACATTTGCCCTTCTCCAAACCTGTGGTGCCTGTTCTCTCCTCTGAAATCTTTCAGATATCAGTAAACAGTCTCAGCAATCAAGTCAGCCAAATTTTGCAATACTGTGGGATGTAGTCTATCAAGACTTGTGTCTTGAATTCATCAAAGATGGTAAAAGATCTCTCTATTCCCATTATTTTAGTTTACAATTATAAACTATTTTCCGTTTACTTTTTCCAGTCCAAAGATTATTCTCAGCAAAGTTAACAGAAGGAAATTGAGTGGAACAGTTTTGCCTTCTCTCATCATTTTTGTTAACTATCATAAACAATAGTATTTTCTTTCTTTCAAAAAATTTTTCTCAAATTTAGCTTTAAAAATTTTTGTGGTCCTTTTTTTTTTCTTTACTAGTCCCAGCTTATTTTTCACTATAGAACACTTATTCTTATAGGACCGTGCCATCCTTTTGTAATTATTCTCTCTTACCTTTGTTTCTGTTCATGTCTTTTAAAAATACAAATTGTTCTATCAGTTTTTAATGTATACATATTAGCTTCTTAAGATAATAACCATATTTTTATCTTAATCATAGTTTATTTTGTATGTTCTGAATTTTATTCATGAACGCTTCTCATTCCTCTTGAACTAACTTCTATAAAAAATTTAGGCCAAGGGATTCAATCTAACCTTTCTCTGAATCCTTTGAAAACGTCTCTTCTGAAATAATAAAATGCATATCAAACTGTACCCAACTTTCTTTTCTATTGCACATTTGTATTGGTCAGAATTCTGAAGGATCTGCTCATTTCTATTTCAACAACTAGTTTCACTTTCTTGGTGATAATTTAGTGCATAGAACCGTTTGCCTGCTGTTCCCTCCCCCTTTGTCTCTTGAAGGCTAAAATTATCAAGCAAAGCAAGAAATTACTAACTGCTTTGCTTTGGGGAGGATTTGGGGAGCATGACACAGATACCTATAGCTTCCACCATTACTATATTGTGCTTCTAATCTTTCCTAATTAATTCTTCATCTATTTCTTAAATCTGTTCAATGACAGTAGCACTTCTGTTTTTCCCTCCATTGATTTTTCACCCAAATCATCTCTATCTCTTCCCCCTTGGATTCCTTCTTCATACAAATTGCTACTCACTCTTTCTTTTATCTATCTTGTTTCTTTTTAATGGATTTTAGTAGACTCACCAAATCTCAATGTATCTTTTGGAGGGTATTTTGTATTGGGATCTCTGATTCATCTTAATTGTTGTCACTATATCTTAACTAGCTCCAACCCTTTTTACTTTTTTCCTTACAGTTTTTCTAATTGTCCATCACTCCTTAGTTGTTTCAGGGGAAACAACTAGTCAGGATTATCAGCTTCAGGTTATTTTTTATTTTTATATTTTATATATATATATTGCATATATATTATATAAATATGTTTTATATATATATATATATATTTATTTCAGGTTAACAGTATTTGTAAGGAAGGGAAATAGTGGAGGTGGAATAAATACGAACCCAGTTTCGACCTTCAGGTCTCACACAAGGCAAAAATTTCTGTGAATTTGTTTCCTTATCTATAAAATATAAAATGTCCATACTCCCACGAAGTTGTAAGAAAAGCACCCAATAAATGTGAGTTTGGATTATTATTACTAATTAAAATAATAACCATAATGAGGAGAGAAATGTAGCTATTTCCAATTTAATTCCATCACCAGTGCTAAAAAAGTAATTGAAGAGGATATACCTTTTTACTGCTGGGTTTAGTAACATTAAGTAGGATTAAAAAATATGTTCCTTGTCCATGTCTAAAGTGACTAACTTCACTAGGAAAACACCCATTCATTGACAGATTAGGTTTGCATTACCCAAAATCTTTTTGCCCACATACGTCTGTCTATGTACAGATATTATAGAATATTTTTACCATATGACACTTGATAGTGTTCATTTCGTTTTGAGGAATAGATTATACATTGAGACTATGAGTACAGTGGAGCTTAATTCTTTGTTACTTTTTCTTTTTTTCTTTTCCCTTTTTTCCCTTTTTTGTAGTGTTTTGGCAGTGATGGTAAGCTGGTCCTGCATTACTGCAAATCTCAGGCATGGGGATGATCTATAGACAGTAAGAACCACTTCTCCAAAAAGGAAGCACAGCACTGAGAGACTTTGTGTCCAAAAACATGTTGGAAAGAAATGAATGGGATGTTCTGCTCTCCACTTGCTTACAAAACACTCTATACTTTATACATACTGTTAAATGTAACATACTATTTGTCATGCAAAGCGTTATTACAAAGTTGAAAGAATATATCCATCTGCTAGTGTTGCAAAATGTCTTGGCTACTGTTTTCATAATGACAAACAATGTATTCTTGACTTCCTTTCGATAAAAAGAGATTTTTTTTATACTTGTTTGTACAGGGAAATCCAGTGTGCTTTAGTTTTAAGATGTTCTTTCTCATATTATATCTCCTGGGCAATCTTCTCTGGGCAGTCTGCACAAGAAGAAGAAAATTATTTCAGTTTGCCGCCTCCATCTTGTTTGCATAGGCCAGAAGAGGTAGCCTAATATGCAGCAGAGAAGGGGATAGCTTTTGCTGTCTCTGTCTGCATTACCACAGTGACACGGAGGTTTTTTTAAATAACCTATTAATAACTGGCACTTATCCAGCAAGTGGAACAAGCAATTTAGATAGCTGTAAGACTTAAATATTTATAAGCCCACTTAAGACATCATAGGATTTTGCAAAATTCTCTTATTCTTTTTTAAAATATTTCAAATAAATAGATCATCCAGATCTTTTTTAGCCTTATTATTTAATGGTAAGTACACAGTGGTTCAGTACTGAATATTCACTTATACAGGGCCAAAAACACTTTGTACATAACTATGGCAACATTTTTATTATTTTCTTTTTTGCTGAATTTGATTCTGGAGGACTGTAATCAGTCTTTGCCTCATCTATGTTTCATGTTACTTCTGAAAGTTTCATTTTCCCATTAATTTCGAACATTTTTCTTCACTGCATTTACCAGATAGTTTTTTTTCCAACTAACATTCTAGTAAGTTGAATGAAGTTATATATCACTTTAAATTGTCCACCGGGAGCATAAATGGACTAGATTTTCATCAGTTTTATGATACACTTCATATAGTTTTTCAAGTTTCTATTTAGTTGTGTCATTTCAGTGGTGTTATAGTGATGTCTCACATGAACATTAGGGGGTGCTGTTGAATAACATTTTAAGCT
Organism: Monodelphis domestica; assembly: GCF_027887165.1. Taxonomy (NCBI): domain Eukaryota; kingdom Metazoa; phylum Chordata; class Mammalia; order Didelphimorphia; family Didelphidae; genus Monodelphis; species Monodelphis domestica. The sequence goes on along the minus strand of NC_077233.1, from coordinate 281,001,367 downwards.
GTGCCCTCTGTCTAAGGATGAAGTCTTCTGTTTTTTCCACGCTACGGACCCTATTTGATGTATTCATCTAAAAATTAATACAGAGAAAAATCTGTTGGGCTAACTTGAAGATAATCATAGTATACAACCAAGGAACATGTACCATGCAAAACCTTAGCTGGAAAAAATAATAACTTTTCAAAGTTGTAGAATTTAGGCAAACGGTCTAATTTTTAACTTTGTCTAAACGCCAGTGGAATTTTTTTTTAACGACGTTAATATTTATCATAAACTTTTATTGATAGAGATCTATGCTTTTTTTGATAGAGACCTGGACCTAAAATTAAGAAGACCTGAGTTCAAATCTCAAACCCCAAACACTAGGCAAATCACTTAATTTCTATTTGCCTCAGTTTCCTCATCTGTAAAATAAACTGGAGAAGAAAATGGCAAGTCACTCCAGTATCTTTGCCAAGAAAACTCAAAATGGGGTCGCAAAGAATCAGACACAACTAAAACAAATTAGTACCTGCCTGTGAATGTTAGCTGTTGTTATTGGTTTAAGGAACTCCCAGTGAAGAAACTCCTACCAATGCAGATTGGGGCCGAGGCACCCAAGAGATAGAGGGACATGTCCAGGATCACCCAATATATGTTTAAGGTCCAACCGGAGCCCAGGTCTTCCTGGCTTAGATCAGCTTTCAAGTCCACTTCACAATTATCTGATAATGACAATGCTCCTTTTAAGAACTTTAAGTAATAGAATTTTCACCACTCCAAGTCTAAAAATAAAGTATTTTTCCCAGTGGGATTTCAACCTCAATTTCATTTTGTTTACATCCACACTGAACTTGATCAGCTTTTATACTCCTTAATTTGTAATAATTTATAGATAGCTACCAATTCAACTGGTATTTATTAAATACCTGAAAATATGCTCGACATTCTTTTGCTAGGGCTATAAAGACAAAAATGAAACTGTTCTTGTCCTTTAAGAAGCTTACATTCTTCTGGGGAGGGTGGTGACAAAATCTACACATATATAAAACATGCGTGGTACGTGCTACACAAAGTCATTTCAGAAAGGGAGTATTATGGCCTCTTGAGCCAACCTTTGAAGAAAGCACAGGATTCTGTGAGATGGAGGTAAGGAGGGGGATCATTTCGGACATAAAGGACAACCTGTAGAAAAGCACAAAAGCAGGAGGTGAGAGATCTCCAAGAATCAGATAGGTCGCTTTGAAATATTGTATGTGAACGGGAAATATCATCAGAACCTGGAAAGAGGATGGAACCAGATTGTAAAGAACTTTAAAAGTCAAAACAAAGGAATTTTTTTATTTTTTCTTATAGGCAAGGTGGAGCCCACTGAACCTTCTTGAGTTGGGGATTTGGCATCTGTGGAGGATAGGGATGAGAGTAAGAGCCTGGAAGCAGGAAGATTTAGGACACTTATAGTTGAGTTGTTCTCTGAGGGAAGGTGAAGGGATAAATACAAGAGATTTAGAGGTAAAGTTGATTAGATTTGGCAAATAGATTGGATTTGAATGAGAGTTGAGGAGCAGTGAACATTCAAGAACAGGACAGCTAGGTGGCTCAGTGGATAGAATTAAGCCTAGAGATGGGAGGTCGTAGGTTCAAATGTGGTCTCAGGTATTCCCTAACTGTGACTCTGGGAAAGTCACAATCACAATTGCCTAGCCCCTTATCAATCTTTTGCCCTAAATCAAAAGGTAAAGGTTTAAAAAAAAAAAAGGAAACAAGTCAATGATAAATATGAGTGTTTGGAAGAATGTTGGCACCCTCAACAAAAAAATATGGAAGTTGGGGAAAGAAATGTGCTTTCTGTTTAAGATACCCAGCAGGTGGTGGAGAATTACTCAGAAGCTGGGGAAAGAGGATGGTTTGATAAGTACATATGGGAGACATAGAAATGATAGTTCAGTCCTTGACAACTGAAGGTAGCAGAGAAACAGGACTAACAAAATCATGGAGTATAGTCATGCAAAGGAGATGGTAAATAAATGCTGATTTAGCAAAGGACACAGAAGGAATGAACAACCTAAAAAAAGAGAGCATTGCCACCAAAATTCAGGAAGTGCTTTGGAAGAGGAAATAATCCATAGCTGAACACCTACTATTTGTTAAGCACCTACTATTCACCAGCATAGTGAATTATACTAAGGCAAAAAAGTAACCCCAGCTATCAAGAAGCATTCATTCTAATGAGAGAAAAGCACATTGTACATAAGTAGGAACAGACAAGATACAGGGGCCAGGATAATAATCTGAAAGGAGGAGGTATTAGCAGCTGTGTGGTAAAATGGGGAAACTAAAGACTGTAAAGAAGGATTTGAACCGAGACTTGAAAGAAAATAGGATAACTAAGAAGCAGAGGTGAAAGAGCAAAACATCCCCGTTACAGGAACAGCCAGTACAAAGACAGATGGAAGGTGGAGTATTGTGTTAAGAAACTGCAATTAGGCCAATGTAACTGGATTGTCTAATTTGTAGACAGAGGAGTAATGTATAAAAAGACCAGGAAGGAAGGAGCAGAACTAGTTGTGAAGAACTGTAAGGACTAACGAGAGGACTTAATATTTAACCTTAAAGGTAATAGGTAGCCATTGCAACCCTTTTAGCAAAGGAGTGATATAGCAAAATCTATGCTTTAGAAAATATCCCTGTGGCACCTGAGTAGAAAATGGATTGAAGAAGAAAATTATTTGAGTCAGAGCTCCAGAAGGCTGCTCCAGTAGTGTAGGTGAGACATAATGAGGGCCTGATCTGGTGTTCTACCTTGAGTAGAGAGAAGGGGATTTTATATGAGACTTTATGAAGGTAGAAATGACAGGATTTGGCAACAGCTGGGGTATATAGGGTTAGTGAGATTTGGGGCCATGACAACTAGAGGGATAGAGGTATTCTTGCTAATAATAGGGAAATTTGGGAGGAAAGACAATGGGTTCTGTTTTAGACATACTGTATTTGTTATGTCTACAGTACATTAGTTCAAGATGTCCAAGAGGCAATTGGAACTGGGAGACTAGAGCTTCAGATTGAGACCAGGACTGGAGATAGACTGATATTTGGGAATCATCAGCATAAAAAGGAGAATTGAACCCAAAGAAGCTGACGAGATCACCATGTATGGAGCAAAAAGAAAAGAGACCAGAACAGAGCCGTAGAGAACACCTTTATAGATAAAGAATCTGCAAAGGAAATTGGAAAAAGGCACTGAAAGAGATTCAAAAGAAAGCAGTCATGAAAACCTAGAGAAAAAAATATTCAGAAGAAAAGAGTGATCAAGGAAGATCAAGACTGAGAAAAGGACATAAGTTTGCCAATTAAGAGGTCATTGGAAATGTTGGAGAAAGTAATTTCAAATTAGTGTTCAATGGTACTGAGAATTAAGGAGATACAGATGAACTAGTGGAGGGTCTGAGTGTTTGAGAGAATGTTAACATATATATTAAAGTCCCCACATAGAGGGGAAAGGGTTGGGCAGGTATTGGTCTTCTTGAGAAGAGAAGACTTTAAAAGAAGAATTGCATACTACAAATAACCACACAAATACACTCTCCAAAACACTAAGCCATAAGAGGAAGGCACATTAAAATAGCTGTGTTCAAGTGTAGTCTTTGGGTTTGAAGTCCAGGCTAGCTGTGTGACCCTGAACTTCTCAATGCCCCTGGCAACAGCAAGATTGGGGGTTACACAGAAAATGCCACCCTTGTTGCTAGAGGGAGTTTCCTCTTCATGCCAATAAAGTCACAGATCTGCTCCTGTTTTTTTAATGTAAAGATAGAGTATTAAAGTCAGGAAGATCTGCTTTCAAACCCCACCTCAGCACCAACTGTGACTAGACACGAAGTCACTTGACCTCTTTCCAAATAGAAAAATTAACATGGGATTGTTGTGAGAAGCAGGTTAGATTTTTTTTTTTAATGCTCTGCAAACTTGAAAACACGATATGGGCATTAACTATTATCCAATATTTAGTGTGTCCAATGTTTTTACTTGTTTTGTCATAAGAGAATTCAATCTGAAGGACAAGCTGATTAAAACGACAGATTTAAGGAGAAAAGACAACAAATTATTTTTTAAAAAAATAAAAGATAGCAAATGTCCTGGAGGCAGTCAGACAGTCTGTTTTAGTGTGAATTCTAGCAATGATTTCTTCTTGTTGCCAAAAATATTGCACAAGAAAATTATCAAAGAACTGGACATAACTGAACAGCCTAATCGGAAGACTTTCCTAAATAAGATGTTCTCTGCTGTACTTTTCCACACTGGATATAATATTATAAAGTCTCTTTTTTTCCTATAAGCACTTGAATCATCTAATTGAAAGTTTATACAATTTGTCTACAAAGCAATCAGTTGTTTACCATTTTCTTTTGGATCCGTCCAAACATTTCAAAATCACATTTTGCATTCAAGAAGATCCAACTCACTAAGGACATGAAGTAATATTTACCGACAAGATAAGATGTTCATTCAGTAAATATGTCCTTCATATTTATCATGTGCTGACCCTAGGAAGGATGCAAAGAATATTATGGCACAGTCTCTGCATGCCCTTAAGGGTTTATTTATAGTCTTGTATGACAAATAAGACATTTTAACAAATGACTATAATTCAAATATAATGTGGAAGATACACATACTTTTATTTTGGAGAAAGCAAGATCTTTATGGAAGAAATTTAAGCCGGGATTTGAAGGAACGCTAGAAATTCCCCAAGTTAGGAAAATAATTTCACTGAATTAAAAATAAAATGTGTAGCCAAGAGGTAATACTTGGACCTCCACGAAAGATGGCCACGGGATCATTTGTACTCAACTTACTGTGGCTTGATTTTAACATGCCATGTTTGGGAGTAGATCAAGACCTTAAGATTTCCACTTACATGACAGAAGATGTTTTAGGCCAGACCTGATCCAGGGCTAGTCTTGTACTTCACATTCAGAATTAAAGCAGAATTAACTTGTCACACAGTAGTTAACAAAGGATTTACCTAGCCATGCCTGGAAGGAATTTTCAATGGGAATAAAGAGCTAGTTCAGTTGGGTATGTTCTCCCTGTATCACTTCTCCCTGCTGAAACGACTGGTCAGTGAAGGTGTTTGGACATGCACCGCGGTGGGGCATTGACTTCTTATGGACTGGTCTCATGCCTTATCACCCAAAAGAAAGCCTCATCAAATAACTAGAGCCTTAGCCCGTTGGACTAATGAGCTTCAGGGACAGCTTTCCTACCTTATGGGAGACAGGAGAGGGGAGAATTAGTCTATGTTTCAGATATTATTCCCACCACAGGATGAAATAGCTCCATTTTAAAAACAATTAGACAAAAACCAAAGGTCCTGAGAATATCTTCTTTATTGATGCCATTATAAGAATGGCAGACTAGGGGCAGCTGGGTAGCTCAGTGGATTGAGAGCCAGGCCTAGAGAGGGAGGTCCTGAGTTCAAATTTGACCTCAGACACTTCCCAGCTGTGTGACCCTGGGCAAGTCACTTGACCCCCATTGCCTAGCCCTTACCATTCTTCTGCCTTGGAGCCAATACACAGTATTGACTCCAAGACGGAAGTTAAGGGTTTAAAAAAAAAAAAGAATGGCAGACTGGAGGGCAAGGTCATAATGAAGAATCTCTTCCCCCAAAAAATCATCTGAATAAATAATTGAAGAGCCAACTAAAATCTAGTGTAATTAACGGATAAGGATGTGAATTTAGAATAAAGATAAAATAAAAAAATTTTAGAACAACAACAGAAAGAAAGAAACTAGAGAATGTCAAGATGTTTCTGACTTTAAAGATAGATATCCAAAGGTCAATTAGGTGACTCGATGGATTGAGAGCCAGGGCTTAGGGATGGGAAGTTCTGGGTTCAAGTATGACCTCAGATACTTCCTAGCTGGGTGGCCCTAAACAAGCCACTTAACCCTTATTGCCTGTTCTTTTACTGCTTTTCTGCATTAGAAATACACTGTATTGATTCTAAAATGGAAGATAAGAGTTTAAGGGGGGGGGGGGGGAAAGCTCAATAACTCCAACAACATTTATTAAATGCTTTTTATGTGGCAGGCATCGTGCCAAGACCCGGAATTACAAAGAAAGGCAAAAGCAAAACAAAACATAACAAAAACCTTACTCTCAAGCTCATGGACTAGTGGACGAAATAGTCTTGTAATTTGCAAATATTCCTTCCAACAACCTTGTGAGGTAGATGGCGTAAAAAAAAAATGGTGAAAATATTCCCATTTTAAAGATAGACTACTAGTGAAATGAAGTGACGGGTTTCTGGACTTTTAAAAAGATTTCTTGAAAAGGACATGGATCAAAGACACATAATGGACCAGTATTCAACGACTATGAGGTTTATTATATTTTAAACATTATAATGCTTTGTTTGATACCTATATTGACCAAAAAAATACAGTCCAGTGACCCTGTCACTGTTAATTGAATTAGAAATCATATTGGCATGTATTCCAGGATGTATGTCAGAATAATAATAATAGCCAACATTTCTATTGTGCTTACTATATGCCAGGCACTGTGCTGAGTGCTTCACAGTTATCTCACTTGATCCTCAGAACAACTCTGGGAGGTGCTGGGTGCTCTTTTCATCTCTGTTGTAGAGCTGAGATTGAAGCAGAGATGAAGTGACTTGCCCAGGGTTACACAGCTAGTGAATGCCTGAGGCCAGAACCTGGGTCCACCTAAATATCTGCCATGTATTAGATACTGAGGAGGACACAAAGAATATGCCCTCCAGCCAGCGTACTCTAGAGCCATCGTGGGGGACTGCGGTATGGAAATGTCAAGAGTGTGCACTGCACCATCACAGCTCGTGATGCCTAGGTGCCTGGGAGGCTTAGACGAGCAGAGAACAATTAAAGGTTAGTGGAGATGCGAACGAGGCACAGGGCTCATCAAGCAAGAACAAGGGCATCACCTAGGGTTGAGAAATAGACAGAAAAGGGAGCCTTTACCTGCACAAACAAACAAAGTTGCATGAAGGCCAACTGTTGTGCCCTACTGGACACATGTGCAACTTAGCAAAACCAATGGCCCCCGGTACCAAGGGATCAGCCACTTGGGTTTGGCATGGCTTCTGCAAGTCTTTTAGTTAAGGAGATCTCCAAAAAGCTCATTAGAGAGTCCAAAAACCATTTAGTGGAACGTTTGAGACTTGGATTCAAGAGGAAATGGATCAAAACTCCGCTTTGACACATTATCTGTGTGTCTGTGGGCAAGACCTCTCCATGTGTATTTTCCTCATCTAGATAATGGTGGTAATTCCATTTCTAATGCCTAATTTATAGGGTAAGGATCCAATAGAAAAAGCATAGGAAATGCTCCCTATTTATATATTTGACAAGGCTATCTTCACCTAAAAACACAAAGAGCTTTAATTTTGTTTTTAAAATCCTGGGGATTTGAACATGGCAATTTACCATTTCAGAGCTGAAAGGAACCACAGAAATTCTAGTCCAACTCCCTTGTATATCTGGAAGCTAAAAGATAAAAAAGTTAAGCAACTTATTCAAGGTCACATAATCTAGTGGCAGCAGTCGACCGTTATAAGTCTCCTGGCCCGTGCTCTTTCCTCTGTACCAGGTTTAGCCAAAGGTTTAGCAAGAATTCATCATGAGGCTGTTCATCAAGTACGCTTTGATGGCTCCAATACTTATTAGCCATGTGTCCCCTGGACAAATGACTTCACCTTTCCAAGGCTCAGTTTTCTCATCTGTAAAATGAGCATAGCAGTTCTTATATGTTCTCTCTCACAGGATTGTTGTGAGAAAAGCATTTCAGAAATATTAATGGGTATATATAACGTGGTAAATCATTTAACTTCTCAATGCTCTAGGCAACTCTCTGAGACAAGTTCTTAATCTTCAGGGTGTGAACTTTTTTAGAATGTATATCTTTGGGGGGTAGCAAGGTGGCTCTGTAGAGGCCGAGAGCTGGAAGGTCTTGTGTTCAAGTCTGACCTCCGACACTACCTACCAGGGTAAATCACTTCATTCCAGTTGCCTATCGCTTACTGTTCTTCTGCCTTGGAACTAGCCTTTAGTATCAATTCTAAGACAAAGGGAAGGGTTTTTAAATATGTATATTATGTAGACATAAACATCCTAAACATTTTATAGATATTTCAATGTCATTTATTTCCATTTCCGTCCTTTGCATTTTGTTTTATGCTCTTAAAAGCATAATTCTGAAAATGGATCCACTGACTGCATCAGACCATCAAAAGAGGCCAGCACATATTAAAAAAGGGTAAGAACGCCACCCGAAGACGAAACATTACAGAGATGGCGGCAACCAGTGTTGGTGATGGGAGTTTCCTCCCATAGGAAGCCCTACCTTGGTAAAATCCCAGGTCCAGCCTTTATCCCTGCCCCACAAGTGTCATTTGAGCTTTTCTTTTCTTTTTGTTTCCGCACCTTTTCTCAAGCCAGTCCCTTTCCCTAGAGAATGCCGCCCTCCCAACCCCACCTTCCCCATCCTGTCCATCCTCAAAGGTACAGGCAAGCTTCTAAGAAATATGGGGATGAGGAGCAAGGGGCTTACATTTGGATCTTCACTAATTAAGCTTGTCAAACAAGGCAATAGATAATCAATGTATTCAGTACTGCCTCTTTTGGGGGCCACCTAATCTTTGGGATTATATAGATAGGCACTGTTCCCTTATTGGCTAACAGCCCCACTTTTGCGAAAGACTTGGACCTTAAGGTCACAGTATGGTGAACTGGGTCTAACTAGATAGTAAGTGGGACAAAGGGACAAAAGGAGACAGAAAAGAGAAGATGATCATAGAAGATGATACTACGCTTACCTAATACAGGAAGGGAAGAAAGGTTTGAGGACCTCCCATAATGGGTCTTGAGTATATATTAATGGCTAATTATACCATGGTACCAGTAATCATCGGATCATAGATCTAGACCTGGAGAGGCCTCAAAAACCATCTACTGGGGACAGAGAAGTGGTTCATTGAATAGAGAGCCAGGTCTAGAGGCAGAAGGTCCTGGGTTCAAATTTGGCTACAGATACTTCCTAATATGTGACCCTGGGCAAGTCACTTAACCCTATTACCTACATGTTTCTATTCTTCTACCTTAGAACCAATGCATAGTACTGATTCTAAGGTAGGAAGTGAGGGATTTTCTTTATCTGCAATTTTTCATTTAGCAGAGAAGGAAACTGAGGACTAAGGAAGCTAAATGGCTTCGTATGGGTAAACATCAGAGTAAGGATGTGTGACTAGAAAGCCAGTGCTTTTTCTACCACTCCTGAGTACAGAAACAGTCAAATGTCTACTCAGGGAATAAATTATGGGCTGATGAAAAGGGACAGGGAGAGGGATGGGACGAGGGATATCCACACTATCCACACGTGCTTGGGAAATGGTGTTCAGTGTCATATTGGTCCTTGTAAGAGTGGACAAAGAATGTGGCCTGGAGCACGTGCCAAACCACTTCTCCAGTGTGCTGTATGCCAAGTAGTGAATAAAATTATAAGGCTTTCCGGTTCTCTCATACTCCTGCAATCATGACTATGGATTGTCTGGGGACAGGAGCTGGGGAAGTCATTCAACAAGAGCTGCAAGTGCAGATTTATTGTGAGTAGTTTGTCATATAAAGATACAGTGGGGTGGGGAAAGGAATGAGAGCATATGGCAAAGAAAAACCAGGAAGTCTCGAGTTCAAGTCTTAGCTCAGAAACATATTAGCTTGGGGCAGTGAGGCGGCTCAGTGGATTGCAAGCAGGGCCTGAGATAGGAGGTCTTTGGATTAAAATCTGGCCTCCGATACTTCCTAACTGTGTAACTCTGGGCAAGTCACTGCTTCCAGTTTCCTAGCCCTTACCACTCTTCTGCAGTGGGATGGGTATTTAGCCTTCATTCCAAGGCTGAAGGTAAGGCTTTTGTTTTTTAAAAAGAAAGAAAAGAAATTTTATCAGCTGTGCAAAACTCAACTAACTCCTCTTCTGTGCATCTGTATGTAGGGGAAAGAGCACCTTCCTTCCATATTTGAGAGGATCACATGAGATAACATGTGCAAAGTGCTTTGCAAATAGACAAATCTGTTTACAGACCAAGTCCCCTAAGATCACAAACAGCTGACAACAAAAATCTGTGGGAAGCAGCCAGCTCGTCAGGAAGAAAAGGAAAGGAGAGTGAACAGGAGAAAATGAATTCTGGTGCTCCAAAGATGGGCGACTTTATTCTATTGCTCAAAATGAATGGAGTAAACTGAGTGACTAAGAGGTTAGCGTGTATGATTCCCATGCCTTAAGAAAGCCCGGTTTATTTCAATAGCCTTGTCAGCCCCTCCAGCAGCCACAGCACCCTCTTAATGTGCCATTCTGAAAAGGCATTTGTCGCCTGGGCACTGATTTTATGGTGAAAAGCGGATAACATCATTTAGTATAGAGAACATACGGAAATAAGGCGAACACAGGATGAAGAGAAAGCTGGATTGGAAGCGACAGGCATGTTCTGAAGTTAAGATCATTCAAACTTTGAAGCTATCATTTAGGACATTTTGAGCTACATTTATATCAAAGTTGTTGCATATTTTATGTATTTGAAAAAAACTCACAAACTTGAGTTCTGCTCCCATGGGCCTTTAGAAGAACATCATAGGATTAATCCGAGAGAAATAATGTCTTCAATGGGTTAATTTAGAAATACTTATATATTTTATGCAGGCATTAGCAGAATTTTTTTCTTACTAAAAATTCTGAGATAGAAAAAGATGACACAAAAACAAAATAAACATTGGTGGAACTGTGAACTGATAACCATTCTGGAGAGCAATATGGAACCAAGCTCAAAGGACCCACAAAATCATGCATGCCCTTTGACCCAGCAATGCCACTACTGGGTCTGTATCCCAAAGAGGTGAGAAATAAGGGGAAAGAACCTACTTGCACGAAAATATTTTTAGCTGCTTTTCTGTAGTAGCAAAGAATTGGAAACTGAAGGGTGGTCTACCATCTTGGGAATGGATGAACAAGTTGTGGCATATGCCCATGAGGAACTATGAACAGGGTGAGTTCAGCAAAACCTGGAAAGACACATGAATTGATGCAAAGTGAAATGAGCAAAAACAGGAGAACAATGTATACCATAACAGAAATATTTTATAATAATCCACTGTGAAGGACTAAACCATTATCAGCAAAGCAGGTCTCCAAGATAAACTATGTGGGACTCATGGAGTAAATGCCAAAGAAGGAACTATTGGAATCTGAGTGCAGATCAAAATGTGCCATCTTCCACTATATAACATTCATGAGATTTTTATTGTATATGTGATATGTCTTCTATCATTTCATGAGCAATATGGAAATATCTATTACATGAAAGTATAGGTACAACCTATATCATACTATTCATCCCTCAGGGACACAGGGGAGGGGAGGGATGGAGAAAATCTGATTTTTTAAATTTCAAAAAACAATTGTCAAAAAAAATTTTTTTCTACATGTGACTGAAAAAATAAAAACTTTTTTTTTAAATAAGCATCTAGCTTCTGAGCTAAGATGGCCACAGAGTCTACTTCTCCTTACAACAAACTGATATAAAGTGCCTCAAAAGGACAAAAATCAAAATCAGATGAGCAAAGGGGCTCTACCATAGGGCACAGCCTTGAAGGTAGGCAGGGTTTGGGCATTTCTACCCCTTACGGATAAAATTACACCTACCTAAACACAAGCTGATCACCCCCTCCCCCATTCTACCCACAGCACCAGAGTTAGAGTGAGTGCTGGGGCAATCTCTAGGTTCTCAGGGGCTGGCTGAGGGCAGTGAGACTTGGGACCCAAGGAGATCGAGAAATGTGGAGCTTGGGCTCAGAGATAGGGTAGAGAGGGGCTGCCCATAGCAGACACAGTGGAGATAGGGAAAATAGCCTCTGGGCAAAAACCACTCTGTAGTTTGTTACACAGAGAGCCTGCCCTCCTCACTCAGATTTCTGGCTGGGAAGAGAAGGAAAAACTAACAGCAATGGCCACCAACACCCAAGAACTACAATCTACAACTACCCAAAAAAAAAAAGAAAAAGAAAAAGACTCAGACTCTGGATGACTTCTGTGGTGAAAAACAGCAGAGGTAACACCATAGAGAGACAAACAAGCAAACACATCCAAACTTTCCAAAAAAAAATCTCATTGAGAAGATGACAGACCTGGAGAACAGATCTAAGAGAGAGAATTTGAGAATCATTGGTCTACCAAAAAACATAGAAAAAAATAGAGGCCTTGACATCATACTACAAGAAATTATCCAAGAAAACTGCCCTGATATTTTTGAACAAGAGGGCAAAATAGACATTGAAAGAGACCATAGATCACCCTCTATATTAAATCCTCAAAAGACACCCCCAGGAACATAATTGCTTCCAAACTAAGGAGAAAATATTGTAAGAAGCCAGAAAGAGACAATTCAGATATCAAGGAGCACCAATCAGGATTACACAGGATCTGGCAGCCTCCACACTAAAGGACTGCAAGGCTTGGAATATGATATTCAGAAGGACAAAAGAATTGGATCTACAACCAAGGATCACCTACCCATCAAAACTAACTATATAATTCCAAGGGAAAGTATAGGCATTTAAATATAGAATTTCCAAGTATTCCTTAAGAAAAGATGAGAACTAAATGGAAAATTTGATGTCCAAATCCAAAATTCAAGAGAAACATGAAAAGGTAAACAAGAAAGAGGGGAGAAAAATCTTTTCTAAGGGCTTCAGTAAGATGAAATTGTATATATTCCTCTATGGAAAAACGGATATTTGTAACTCTCAAAAACTCTTCATTATCATAATAGATAGAAGAATTAGTTAAAGGCAGAGGTTAGAGTACTAAGTGGTTTAAGATGATATGTAAAAAAAAGTGAGGGGTGGGAATAGAAGATGACACCAAGAGAAACTTAAAGGAAAAAGAAAAATAGGATAATTTATACCATATAAAGAGGTGCATGGGAGGGAGAGGGGAAGAATACTATTATAAGAAGGAAAAAAAGAGAGTGGTAATATATAATATTCAAACCTTACTCTCAGTGAAATAAATTCTGAGAGGGAAGAGAAACCAGATGCATTGGGGTATATAATTCTGTCTTACCCTGTTAAGAAGAGAAAACCAAGGGGAGAGAGGGGCAGGGGGTAGCAAAAGGGAAGGGAATTTAATAGATCTTAAAGAAAAATAAGAAGGGAGAGGGTGAGAAGGAAAGTAAAATAAAGGTTGGGAATAGGGGGAATAATTAAAACATAACACTGATGTAGAAGTAAATAGTGAAAGAAGAAAGGGCAGGATTAAAAGGAAATCAAAATGATGGGGAATACACAGGTGGCAATCATAACTGAATGTGAATAGGATGAACTCATCCATAAAATGGAAGCAAATAGTAGAGTGGATTAGAAACCATAATCCTACTATGTGTTGTCTACAAGAAACACACATGAGGAAAGTAGACACAAATAGGTTTAAGGTAAGAGGCTGGAGCAAAATGTATTGGGCATCAACTGAGAAAAAGAAGGCAGGAATCACAATCATGACATCTGACAAAGCCAAAGTAAAAATAGATCTGATTAAAAGAGATAGGGAAGGTAATTGGTGGTAGTCTCTCGGTAACCAAGGATGACAATTGTCTTTGTGCATTTTTGTGCACAAAGACACTTGTGCATGAAGATTTAAGTGGAAAAGTCGATGCACAGAAACAGTCCCACTCTCTCGGCATTGGAAGCCTGGGTCCAGTGGCACAAAAAGTCATTACACCTGGAGATTTCCTCAGCTGCATTGGATGGCCATGTTGTCTTTTGTGCTCCAACATGCCCTAAGCACTCCACAGTGCTTTGCTGCATCGCCCTCTCAGCCGTTGAACCTTCTTGTTGGTTTCTTCTGTCTGTTCAGCCGAAGCAGTCTTCACATGCTGGGTGAGCAAAGCCTTAGTTCACCAGGGATCGATGACCCGATGGCTACCCTCACAAGGTTTAGCCAGCCTGTCAAAGCTGTTGCCCAGGGTGTGGCTGCTGCCACATGCTAGCAGCTACTGGGAGCCACAAGTGAGAGCTGGGTGTCAGGTGAGGTTCAGTGGCTGGAGAGCTGCCCTAGAAGGGCACGACAAGCTCTCCATACCAAAGATATTACTCCTCCCTGAGCACCCCATACACCCCGGGAAGGTAATTACATTTTGATAAAAGGCAGTACAGACAATGAAGAAATAGTATTACTCAACATGTATGCACCAAGTGGCACAGTATCCAGATTTTTAAAGGAGAAACTATTGGCACTTAAGAAGGAAATAGTAAAACTATATGAGTGGGAGACCTGAACCTTCCTCTATGAGATCTAGATAAATCAAACCAAAAAAAAAAATAAGAAAGAGGTAAGAGATATGAATAAAGTCCTAGAAAAGTTAGAGTTAATAGATATATAGAGAAAAATAAAAAGGGGCAAAAAGGAATACATTCTCTCTGCAGTACATGCCACATTCACAAAGATTGATCATGTACTAGGGCATAAAAGCATTGCAAACTAATGAAAAAAGCAGAAATAATAAATGCAACTTTTTCAGATCATAATGCAATAAAAATTATGATTAGTAAGGGTACATGGAGAGGCAAATTAAAAATCAATTGGAAATTAAATAACATGATTCTCCAAAATTGGTTGGTTAAAGAACAAATCATAGAAACAATAATTTCATTGAAGAGAATGACAATGATGAGATATCATATCAAAACTTATGGGATGCAGCCAAAGCAGTACTCGTGTAAAAATTTCTATCCCTGTTCTATCAACAAATCAGAGAGGGAAGAAATCAATGAATTGGGCATACAAGTTAAAACTTGAAAGAGATCAAATGAAAAATCCCCAGATAAAAACTAAATTGGAAATCCTAAAAATCAAAGGAGAAATTAGTAAAATTGACAGTAGAAGAATTATTGAATTAATAAATAAGGCTAGGAGCTGGTACTTTAAAAAAAACAAAATAGACAAAGTACTGGTTAATCTAATTTTAAAAAGGAAAGAAGAAAATAAAATTAACAGTATCAAAGATGAAAAAGACGACCTCACCTCTAATGAAGAGGAAATTGAAGTAATTATTAAGAACTATTTTGCCCAATTATATGGCAATAAATATAGCAATCTAGGTGAAATGGATGAATATTTTTAAAAATATGAATTGCCTAGATTAACAGAAGAGAAAATAGAATACTTAAATAATCCCATATCAGAAAAAGAAATTGAACAAAGGACTCCCTAAGAAAAAATTCCCAGGGTCAGATGGATTCACAAGTGAATTCTATCAAACATTTAGAGAACAACTAATTCCAATACTATATAAACTATTTGACAAAATAAGCAAAGGAGTTTTTACCAAATTCCTTTTATGACACAAATATAGTATTGAGCCCAAAGCCAAGCAGACCAATAACAGAGAAAGAAAACTATAGACCAATCTCAGGGCAGCTGGGTGTCTCAGTAGATTGAGAGTCAGGCCCAGAGAAGGGAAATCCTGGGTTCAAACCTGACCTCAGACACTTTCTAGCTGTGTGACCCTGCGCAAGTCACTTAACCTCCATTGCCTAGCCCTTATCGCTCTTCTGCCTTAGAACCAATACCCAGTATTGATTCTGAGATGGAAGTTAAGGACTTAAAAAAAAAAGACTCCACCTAGTGATCATGAGAATTATACTATGATCAGGTGAGATTTATACCAGGGATGCAAGATTGGTTTAATATTAGGAAAATCATCCACATAATTGACCATACCAACAACCAAACCAACAGGAATCACATGATCATCTCAATAGATGCAGAAAAAGCCTTTTACAAAATACAACACTCATTCCTATTGAAAACACTAGAAAGTATAGGAACAGAAGGGTCTTTCCTAAAAATAATAAACAGTATATATATCTAAAACCATCAACAAGTATCATCTGCAGTGGAGATAAATTAGATACCTTCCCAATAAGATCAGGGATGAAGCATGGATGCCCATTATCACCTCTATTATTTAACATTGTACTAGAAACACTAGCAGTAGCAATTAGAGAAGAAAAAGAAATTAAAGGTATTAAAATTGGCAATGAGGAGACCAAGCTATCTCTCTTTGCAGGTGTTATGATGGTCTACTTAAAGAATCCTAGAGAATCAACTAAAAAGCTAGTAGAAATAATAAACAACTTTAGCAAAGTTGCAGGATACAAAATAAACCCACATAAATCATCAGCATTCCTATATATTTACAACACAATTTAGCAGCAAGAGTTAGAGAAATTCTATTTAAAATATTTGGAAATCTATTTGCCAAGACAAACACAGGAATTATATGAACACAACTACAAAACACTCCACACAATTAAGACTAGATCTAAATAATTGGAAAAACATTAATTGTTCATGGGTAGGATGAGCTAACATAATAAAAATGAAGGTCTACTATAAGTAAATTAGGTGATCATAGAATAGTATACCTGTCAGATCTATGGGAAAAGGAAGAATTTCAGACCAAGCAAAAAATAGAGAATATTACAAAATGTTAAATGAATAATTTTGATTACATTAAATTAAAACTTTTTTTTACAAACAAAACCAATGCAACCAAAATTAGAAGGGAAGCAACAAATTGGGGAAAAATCTTTATAACAAAAACCTCTGAAAAAGCCCTAATTTCTCAAATTTATAAGGAACTAAATCAATTGTATAAAAAAATCAAGCCATTCCCCAATTGATAAATGGGCAAGGGACATTAGTAGGCAGTTTTCAAATAAATAAAAACTATCAAAAAGTACATGAAAAAGTGTTCTAAATTTCTTATAATTAGAGAAATGCAAGTCAAAACAACTCTGAGATACCACCTCACACCTACCTAGTGAATTGGCTAATATGACAGCAAAGGAAAGTAATAAATGTTGGAGGGGATGTGGCAAAATTGGGACACTAATGCATTGCTGGTGGAATTGTGAATTGATCCAACCATTCTGGAGGGCAATATGGAATTATGCCCAAAGGGCTTTAAATGACTGCCTCCCCTTTGAGCCAGCCATAGCACTGCTGAGTTTGTACCCCAAAGAGATAATAAGGAAAAATACATGTACAAAAATAGTCATACCTATGCTTTTTGTGGTGGCAAAAAAATTGGAAAATGAGGGGATGCCCTTCGATTGGGGAATGGCTGAACAAATTGTGGTTTCTGTTGGTAATGGAATACTATTGTGCTCAAAGGAATAATGAACTGGAGGAATTCCATGTGAACTGGAATGACCTCCAGGAATTGATGCAGAGTGAAAGGAGCAGAACCAGGAAAACATCTTACATAGAGACTGATGCACTGTGGCTCAATAAAATGTAATGGACTTCTCTACTAGCAGCAATACAATGATCCAGGACAATTCTGAGGGACTTATGAGAAAGATGCTATCCACATCCAGAGGAAGAACTGTGGGAGTAGAAACACCAAAGAAAAACAACTGCTTCATCACATGGTTCAATGAGGATATGATTGGGGATGTAGACTCTAAGTGATCGCTCTATTGCAAATGTTAATAATATGAAAATAGGTCTTGATTAATGATACTTGTAAAACCCGGTTGAATTGTCTGTTGACTATGGGAGGGGGGAGAGAAGAGGAGAGGGAAAGAACACAAGTTATGTAACCATGGGAAAATATTCTAAATTAATTAAGTAAAAAAAGTTTAAAAAAGAAAAACAAGCATCTAGAAAGAAAAAAATAAAGGCAGTATAAAAACAGAAGAAAAAATAAGACTCTATATAAATCAAGTGAAATCATAGAATATATTCTTAGGGTTGCAAGGGCCCTTCAAGGACTTCTAGTTCCACTCTCACCCATATACAGGAATATCTTCTACAAAAAAAACCTTACATCACAGAATCTCGTACTGGAAAAGGACCTCAGAAGCCATCTAGTTCAACCTATTCCTAAATAATATTGTCATCTAAATATCCCTGAAAAGAGATCATCTAGCCTTTTCTTGAAGATTTCTAGCATGAGGAAATGCACTGCCACTCCAAGAAGTCCACTTATGGTATTGGATACCTCTGATTGTTAGGAAGTTTTTCATCATGACCAACCAAAATTTTTTTCTTCTTCATGACTTTTGCCCATTGCTCCTGGTTCTCCTCTGTAGGGCCAAATCTAATACCTCTTTCTTCTTTCATCTCTTTATATACTTGAAACCAGCCATAATAGCCTAAGATCTAACTTCTGTAAGCTAAACAACCAACCTCAATTCTCTGATCGTTAATATTTAGCCTTTACTTTCCAGTGTTGCATAGCTCTAAAGCTGAGAAGTTTCTTCTCTACTTAACCAGGTCTATATCTCATATCTCTATTCTTTTCCACCTCTTGGCCCAAAATGTGCCTTCTCTAGCGAGATACAAAAAGCCTAGGCTCTTCCATTTGATCGATCTTAAAATATTTGAAAACCACCATAACTTGCCCTTGTCTAATCTTCTTTCTTTTTTAAGCAAATTTTTTTGAACCATTCCTCCTATAAAATGCTTTGTGGACCTCTCAGAATTCTGGTTGTACTCATTTGAACATATTCTAATTTGTCAATAACCTTCCCAAAAAAGAAACACTGTGAATTGAAAGCAGCACTTCAAATGTGTTTTATGCAGAGGACAGCGGGACTTACCTCTCATGACCCCAACACAATACTTCTGTTTACTTTTTTTAGCAGCCTCATCATACTGCTGGCTCATATTGGGCTTATGGTTAACTAAACCCCCCAGATCTTTTTCATATGATCTGATGTCAAGCCAGTTCTTCCTGATTCTGCACTTATGCAATTGGACTTTTGAACCTAAATACAGGACTTCCTTTTGATCTCTGTTAAATTTCATCTTAATTTTGGGGCCCAACCTATAAAGCTCTTTCTTAACTCAATTCAACAAATATTTGTAAGCACCAATTGGGGGCAGAGAAATATATTTGGCACTGAGGTTGATACAAAATTCAGAGAAGACATGACCCCCTACCCTCAAGGAGCATGTAATTGAGTAGGGGGAGAAAAGAACTAACCTACAGTCATTTTTCTATAAACTCATTAGAGAAATGAAAAACCAAATCGCTATGGGAGACCCAAGAGAGAGAGATTATTGTAGATGGAGGATAATGAGCAAGGGTTTCATGGAAGAGATGGAACTTTTAAAATCTTTGGATTCTCTCAAATAATATTGGCCCATTTCATGGCAAGATTTTTTTAGTGTTTTTTCTTCATTGAATTAATTAATTTGTTGGTAACCTTAAAGTGCCAAGTATCTCACTCCCTCTGTTCCCTCCCTACACTAGAGAAGGCCTTACTTAACAAAAAAAAAGTATATACATATACATATATACATATATATGTACACTTTAACTTTAGCATTTTATCAGTTCTTTTTTTTTTGGAGGTGGACACTCACAAGTTATTCTTCAAGCATTAATTCTGTAGTTATATATAATGTTTTCCTGGTTCTACTCACTTCACTTTTAATACTTTGTGTAGGTCTTTCCATGTTCTTTGATTTTTTTTAATTAACTTGTTTATAATTTCTTAGGGCAAAGTAGTATTCCATCACAATCATTTGCTACGTGTTCAATCATTTCCCAATTGGTGTGCATCCCTTCAATTTCCAGTTCTTCATTTTCCCTTTCATTATAAATTTAAAATGAATAAAAATATTTCAACATGCAAAGAATAAGAAGGTTGTATAAGAAAACTGTTAATATACCGTTTGTTTTATAAGAAGCATATGTTTTTAATTTAGGTTGTAAAAGGGAGAGCTGTGTAGCATGATAGAAAACCAGGCCTTCAGGTTAAGAAGTTAAATTAAGAAGACTAGTCTTCCTGAATTCAAATGTGACCTCCAGTACTATCTGTGTGACCCTGGGCAAGTCACTTAACCTTGTTTGCCTCAACATCCCATCTGTAAAATGAACTGGAGAAGGAAATGGCAAACCATTCAGATATCTTTGCCAAGGAAATCCCAATTGGAGTCAACAAGAGTCAGTCATGACTGAACAACCACAAAACCATTCCATTTGTTTTGTGTCTCTTGTACTTTTTTGTTTCCTTTTATGCATTATGAAAATGTTTTTTGATATTCCTTTTTTTTGACATGCTTATGACTACCCACTAAAGTACTCCCCTCCCCCAAATAGAAACCTTTCCTTGTAACAAGGTCCAACAGAACAAATCAGCAGGTGGCCATGTCTGAGAGCACATATCTCAGTCTGTGTCTCTGATACTTTTTGTCAAGGGTTGAGAAGTGGGTTTCCTCCCCAGGGTTTTGAAGTCATTATTGGTACTAAATTTCTGAGGTCATTCAAAGTTGTTTCTCTTGCTGTTTCTTTGAGGGAGTGGGGGTGACCTCATCACATAAATTGTTCTCCGGGTTCTACTCACTTCACTCTGCATTTGTTTGTACGAGTCTTCCTACGTATCATTGAATCTCTCCTATATTTTTATTTCTTACTAATATTCAATGACATTCACATATCACAATATGATCAACCATCTCTCAATTGGGTATCTACTTTGTTTATAGTTCATTGTTACTACAAAAAGTAGTACTCTAAATATGAGTCATTTCACTGTCCTTGATTTCCTTGTAATATATGCCTAAAAGTGGTATCATTGGGTCAAAAAGTAGGCACAGTTTGCTAATTTTCTGGGAAGAGTTCCAAAATGTTTTCCAGAATGGCTAAAACACTCCATACTTCACCGGTATTAGGAACTGGAGTTAATACAAGTTTAAGTAGGACACGAACCCTACCCTCAAGCAGCTTACAAGTGACGAGGGGAATAAGATAAGCAGATAACTTATCTACAGTCATAATTTCTCTAAGTTCATTAGAAAAACAAAACATGAGATTCAAAAAGAAAAAATTATTGTAGATGGAGGATAAAGGAAGACTTCATGGAGGAGATGGAATTTTTTTAATATTTAAATTTGATTCTGACAAAGAGAGTCATAGCCCATCTTCTAGCAAAATTGTGAAAAGTTGCCTTTTTTAAATAATTGTATTGTGAATTTAATGATTAAAACATATAGCAATGTGCAAAGACCACAAAAGAAGCTTGTATAAGAAGGGTCATAAACAGTTTGTATGATTGTCTTCCTACAGCCCTCTAATAACTGTCATTTTTCTTATTTGTCATCTTTGCCAATCTGAGGGCTATAAGGAGACCTCTTGGAGTTGTTGTAATTTTCATTTTTCTAATTACTAATTATTTGAAAAGTATTTTTCAAATAATTGTTAGTAGTTCATCTTTCTTCATTTGGTAACTGCCTACTTGTGTTCTTTGACCACTTATTTATTGAAGAATTATTTTTATTCTTACATATATATATATACATACATATATATAGTACTTTATATTTTTCTTTTCCCTTTTGCCATTCTTATGGGGGGAGGCAGAACCACATAGTTGCTTTAATTTTCATTTCTGTGATGACATGTGACTTGGATCATTTGAAAACATAGCTATTAATGGCTTAAATTTCATATTTTGAGAATTGCTTATTCATGTCCTTTAACCCTTTATCTGTTGAGGAATGGCACTTATTCTTAGGTATTTGAATCAATTTCATTTACATCTTGGACATTAGACTTCTATCAGTGAAACTTTCTGTAAGGATTTTTCCCCCCAGTTAACTTTTTCTCTTCTAATTTTAACAAGATTGCTTGTGGAGAAGTTTTTATTTTTATATACTAAAAATTGTCTATTTTATCTCCTGTGAACTTTTCTATCCTTTTAGTCAAGAACCATTTCCCTGTACATATTTTCAAATGTATCTTCTTCCCAGCTGCTAAAATATTTATAACATGGCCTTTTATAACTAGGGCATGTATACATTTGGAGCTTATTGTGATACATGGTGTGAGTTGATGAAAGAAAAGTTGATTGTAGAAACTTAATTTCTATAATATTGCTTTCTGAATTTTGGATGTCACCGTCCTGTTTTGTTTTGTTTTTCCCCCCTTTGGCAGTTTCTTTCAGTGAGTAACTGGTGACTTCTTTCTAGTTTCACATTGCCCTTTGGCTTAACTAAAACTAGACAGTTTCCCCTTATCATTTCTTGAACGAAAGTATCCAGATCTTTTTTTGTTGTGGTTTTCAGTCAGATGATTTTCAAATTATCTTTCCTTGACCTGTTTTCCAGATCAGTTATTCTCGATAGATATTTTACGTTTGTTTGTTGTTGTTGTTTTTTGTCTTTTGATTTTGTTTATTCTTTTTATTGAATGTGTTCATCAACTGCTATTTTTTTTAGGGCATCTGTTACTTGGGTAGAATTTACTACTTTCTGTTCTCATCTATTTATTCTCTTGATTCTTTCCTCCAGATTTCTCACTTCATTTTTTTCTTGTCATTTCATCCAAGCATTCTTGCCCTCATAGGTAGTCTATTCTTTTCACTGAGTCTGCCTATGATTCTTATACAGTTATTATCTTCTAATTGGACTTTAGTGTATCTCTGGTTCTGTAATAATTCCTCATAGTGATTGGCACCTCCTTCCATTTACTTACATCTTCAGGCTTGGTTCTTGCCCTGGGGAATTGTGCCAGGGCATGATTCTGCCACCTACTTTTTGGATAGGTTAGTTGGCTTCACATCAACTTCTTTTGAGTCACCTGTGTTCCTGTGCCAAGGTTAGGCTTCCCCAACTCTCACAATCTTCAAAAGTTAGAGAACTACTATGGCTTCTCAAGACTGAGTACAGAGATGTGTCTAATATTAAATGTCATATTCTACACCTGTGGTTAGGCTCCACCTTATCTTGTTCTGAATCGTAAAGGGATATGGGCTTTGCTTAGATTCTAGATGAAATAGCTGGGTTTCAGGGCCCATCGTCACTTCCTAAGGTGTGTCTGCCCTTAAAGTAGCACTAAATTTCAGAGCCTCCTAGATATTTAGGGATCAGAGCACTAAATAGTCACCACCCTCTGGAGGGTCATAGTGCTACACACTTCTGGCACCCCTGGGGTATCCTGCTGTGAGCATTACTGGCCCAGACTCATCACTGCAGCTTCCTGCCTGCTTCCAAGGTCTCAACATTGTGTTTCAGACCACCCCAGAGCTCCCTCCTTCCAGTCCTCTATTATTCCTGCCTCTAGACACAGAAATTTGAATAAGTTTCCTGGACCAAACTGACAGACCTATTTAGCCAGTGACTTTTCTGATAGGCCTCTTTTCCTATATGTTTTAAGTTTTGGACTGCCTTCTTTAGGGATTTTGGGCTGACCAGAAAGGCTTACTGTATTTTCTCTTTGGGTTTATTCATCATAATTTGGGGTGATGTTATTTTAGGGTTTTTTGCTAGAGTAGATTTGTGTTATTCGAATTACCTGCCTCCTTTCATGCAGCCATCTTAACTGGGAGTTTCAACATTTCTATCAAGGAGAATAAAGTGATGGCATCAAAAGGACCATTGAAGGAAGGAATGGTGGGGAACAAATTTGGATAGGAAATTAAGTGCTAGCACTACTAGCTAGCTACCAAGGCAGAATCAACTTCTTTTCGGGAAAGACAGAAATTAGATGAGCTGAATACAGACTTTTTACCTAGAAATGAAGATGGAGAAAGGAAAAGAATAGGGGTTTGGTGCCTAGGTTTGTCTCAGCAGCCTCTCAGGCCCACCTTTAAGCTCAACTCACTGTTGTCCTCAAGAGTTCCAGAGGAGAGGGACAAGGAAGGACATACTGCTGATCCTGCCCACTGCCCTTCCTGTCACATAGTTTGGCAAGATGGATCTTCTTTGGTTCTTTACTGGAGTTCTTTGAACTGAGCTCAACAATTCACTGCCCCTTCCATCCCTGGGTAAAAATATATTCAGCTGCAAAAGGCACCCCGGACTGCTGAGTCCCTTGGGCATTGATTACTTACCTATGCAGCCAAGAGGCAAAGGCCTATACAAATATTAAAAGTCAAATATCATTTTTTAGAGAGTAGATCGAAATTAAAGGTTGCATCTTTCACAACAATGTGAATAACCAGAAGAAATTGTAAGAGACATAACAGATGATCTCAATTATATAAAATTTAAAAGCTTTTGTACCCAAAAAAATCAATATATCTAGAATCAAAAGTCTTACATACAAAATATATAGGGAATGGACACAAATCTATGAGATTAAGGAGCATTCCGCAATGGGCAAGTGGTCAAAGGACATAGACATTTTCAAAAGAATAAATATAAACCTTAAGCATTTGGGGGGGGGATGTTCAAATGAAGTGAACCCTAAGATATCACCTCACATACATTACACTAACAAAGGTGGTAAAAGAGGGGAGGACACATTTTTGGTGGATCTATGGGATCTCAGTCTTCCTAATGGATTGTTCATAGAGGCAATAATTGGTTCAAGTGTTCGGGAAAACAGTTTCCAATTATGGAGAAGTATACCCCAAGATGGTTATTGCCAAAAAGAAAATACTTAGAACTCCAGAAGTTTTTATGTCCTCAATGAGTGGTTGAACTAAGTCCTATGTAAATATAATGGGATATTAATGTACCGTAAGGAATGATAAATTGAGACAAAATAGTAGAAAGAGTGAGGAAGTACCCCAAAGAGATAATGGACACAAAGACTTGTACAAAAATATTCATAGCTGCGCTCTTTGTGGTGGCCCAAAACTGGAAAATGAGGGGATGCCCATCAATTGGGGAATGGCTGAACAAACTGTGGTATATGTTGGTGATGGAATACTATTGTGCTAAAAGGAATAATAAAGTGGAGAAGTTCCATGGAGACTGGAACAACCTCCAGGAAGTGATGCAGAGCGAGAGGAGCAGAACCAGGAGAACATTGTACACAGAGACAAACACACTGTGGTATCATCGAACGTAATGGACTTCTCCATTGGAGGTGGTGTAATGTCCCTGAACAACTTGCAGGGACCCAGGAGAAAAAAACACCATTCATAAGCAAAGGATAAACTATGGGAGTGGAAACACCGAGAAAAAGCAACTGCCTGAATACAGAGGTTGAGGGGAAATGACAGAGGAGAGACTCTAAATGAACACTCTAATGCAAATACTATCAACAAAGCAATGGGTTCAAATCAAGAAAACATCTAATGCCCAGTGGACTTACGCGTCGGCTATGGGGGGTGGGGGGGGAGGAAAAGAAAATGATCTATGTCTTTAACAAATAATGCTTGGAAATGATCAAATAAAATATATTTAAAAAAAAAAACAAAAAAAAAGAGTGAGGAAATCAGAACCAAACAAACAAACAGTATATATATACAATGACTAAAATAAAGTCAACAGTTGACAGGCAGCAAAACTGGTAAGTACAATGGTCAATGTTAGTGTCATGCTATCAAAGGTAAAGGACCCATCCCTCTTTTCTGTTATCATTTAGATAAACACTAAATGTATGGGGACAATGTACTTTGGAGGGACTGGTGAGTTTGGGGAAGTTTCTGTGGCAGAACAAAACGTGTCCATTTTTATTTTTACTGATTCTGACCCTAAACTCTAGGAAATCTATAAGATTCAGGAGCCATTCTCCACCAAAGGCAGAAAGAACTAAAGCTATAATAAATCTCTGACAGCAATTACTGTCTGCACCTCTCTCCTTTGTGTCAGAACCTCTAATTCCATTTCACTCACCCCTCCGGTTTTCTTTATACTTACTAATGTCTTAGAGATGATTTCACTTGAGGGCGCAACGTGGTGTACTGAATTGGGCTTGATGTGAACTGGGAAGGAGTTTGGGTTTCCTGCTAACTAGACGTGCGATCATGGACGGGACATTTAATCAGCCTCGGTTTCTTCTTATGTAAAACAGGTGTAAAGTAACAAACTAGGCTGCCTTAAAGGAAGTATTTGGAAACCCCTGAAGCGCCCATGTAAATGTGATCGTTCCCACTAGTCAAATTAGGCAAAGAAGAATCTTTAAAAAGCCCATTTTCATGCCCTCGCCTCCATTCGGACGCCCTTAGCCCCCGTGTCTCCCTTTGTCCAAAACCGTATTCATTTGCTATTTTTCCATTTGCTTTTCTCGAAAACAAGAGTCGATTCACACTCTTCCTCCCCAGCGAGCCGAAAGCTCCCAAATGTTTTGATTTCGAACCCATTCGGCCCCAGGCGCGGAAGAACCTAAGAGAAACACCAATTTTCACTGTTTTCTAGAGCCAGTGCCCTCCCCTGGATTCCTCAGCCCCACTGGAGACTTGGCTCGGAGGGTGTGTTTGGGGCAGAGCGGGGCAGCCCAAAGGCAGAGAGCAGAGAAGGGGAGGGAGGATGCAGGTTAGGAAAAGATGCTTAAAATAAACCCAGGCGAAATGGAGAAAAGAGACCGGAATAATGCCGTGGTTGTTTTAAGCCAGCAACGCGCTGCCACCGAGAACGAGGGCCTCTCTTTGGAGGGTCCTCGATAAAATCAGGAGGCCTCCGCTGATTTGTCCCAACTCCACAAACATCCCTCCTCCTTTCCTCCTCCTCCTCCTCCGCCACCGCCACCACCGCCACCACCACCCCGTGGGCGGTTGGTACATCCCACTGTAGCACCCGGAGCTTAAAAGGGGAGCGCGGGGCTGGAAGTCATTGAGTTGGTCCGCTAGGGGAGGGTCGTTCATTTTTTCTGTGCTTGCAATCGAACCCATTCCATTCGTCCCCTTCCTAGAGCTTTGGGCTTTTGTGTGCAGTGGGTTTTCCCACCGTATTCGCTTTAGACTGTTGTTTGCTTGCTTGTTTGCCTGCTTCCTTGCTGGTTGGGCTGGGGGAGGGGGCGTTTCGGGTCCTTTCCCCTCCCCCACACACCGGCTCCTGTCCTGCACCTCCTTGCTGGCCGCAGGTGGCTGTCGCTACTGTAGAAGGAGACCGAGCAGGCTGGCAGAGAGCGGAGGAGCGGGATGGAGCACACCGAGGTTCTAAAGCCGCGGACGCTGGAAGAGCTGATCCGGATCTTGCACGAAATCTTCTCCGGGGACAGCATCAACGTAGAAGAGGTGCAGTCCATCATGGAAGCTTATGAGAGCAATCCCACGGAGTGGGCAGCGTACGCGAAATTCGACCAGTACAGGTGAGTGAGAGTGTACCAAGCTCCGCTTCCTGCTGCCTGGCCGTTGCCCAGTCTGGGCTGCTGCCTGCTGGCCTGGCGGGGCTGGCAGGGGCGCTTGGCGTTAGGAAGAAGAACGAGCCCGTGTGGCCCCTTCGCAGGGCGCGAGCCCCCCGCTGGAGACCCAGGACCGCTTTGGAAGGCAGGGTTCGGGTTCTCCATCTCCGGGGTCTAGCGCAGCGGGGTTGGGCTGTTTGCTGACTAACGTTAGCCTCCCGAGCTGTAGAGCTGACAGGAGCCTTGAAGTCATCTATTCAGACCCATTAGAGGACGCCGATAAAGAGCCCGAGGCCCAGGATGAAGGAGTTTGCCCCCAAATCAATGGATAGTAAGGCAGGCGATAGGAACCCAAGGCTTCTAGGGAGGAAAGGTTTCTGCAGGCTCCCTCCAGTGCCTTTGGTTACAAAGAGAAAACGCACTTCCTTAGAGCAGCGCTTAACTTAATGGGTTAAGGAAAATTCTCTGCCAGCTTGCCAGGCTGCTGTCTTTGGGCTTGGCACAAAGCTCCCTTTTGGGCTGGGACCAGCAAGGCGGCCCCAGGAGAGCCTCTAGACCGCTCCAGAAGTTTTTTAGACTTGCACAAATATGTGGAACCCTACAGATTTGTACTGCTGGATGAGGTGGAACCTGGCATTTCAGAACAGAAAACTCATCCCTCCCTCCCTCCACCCTGGATCTTCTTATTCTCTCCCTGCCTCTGTCTTTGGCTCTGTCTCTCAATTCCTCTCCCCCTCCCTCCCAGTAAATGTTTTATTACTATTTGTCTCCTTTTTTATCAGCCTCTTTCTATTGATTTTTCCTCCGTTGCCCCCCATAAAACCCTCTCTGGTAACACTCCTGTAAAACAAAGAAACCAAGTGGTACCTTGAATTGAGGTGCCAAGTCGGAGACCTAAATTCAAATCCTTTCTCAGACATTTTCCAGTTTTGTCACCCTGACATTTCAGCTTATTGTGCCCCAGTTCCCTCTGTAAAATGAGAGAGTTGGACTTTGCATGGCTTTAAAGGACTTTTCCAGCTGAACCTATGATCCAGGGAAGATAAACCAATGCAATGGATGGCCTTGCCTGGAAATCTGTGTTTCATTCTGGAACCAATGATCCACCACCTCTGTCTCCAGCAAGACAGCTCTCACCGGCAGCCCTCTCTGAAGTCAGGAGTGGGCATTTCATTGATCAGAATTCGGAAGGCTTTCAGTGGTGTCTTCCTTTTCCTTGTCTGCAGTCACCACCTAGCTTTCCTCCAATGAAACTCCTACCTTCTCTCTTAGAATCTCTCCATTCCAAGGCCCAAGAACAGTAAGGGCTGGGCGATTAGGATGAAATGATTTGCTCGGGGGCCCAAAGCTAGGACGTGTGGCTACCAGCTACCCCAAATCCATTTTTGTCTTACGGCACAATTTGTTCAGCCATTCCCCAATTAATGGGCAATTGGTATCTCTCATCTCTGCCACAGCCCGGTTTCTCCCTGTTTTTCATACTTGTTCCAATTTCTCGAGCCAGATCCTATTCACCCTTCTGATTGTTTGATTCAGTCCAAAATTGTTTGCACCTACGACAGACCCCGGGGCCTAACGGGGTGTGTAGACCTGACCCTACACTCCTGATACGATGACAAAATCCAGCTCTAAATGTTTCCATAGACACGAGACCTTTCCTTGTCATAGGGGAGGTGTCTGGTAGTGGTAGTGCTAAGTCAAAGTGTGCCTCTGTATGTCATCATTTTTTTTAATACAGTTCTCTCCTCTAGCTCTTGTTTTGTAGAGGCACCAAGCCACTTAGTCTGCAGCCTCTAGATTCCAAAAGGGTGCCTTTCCCTTCCTTCCCTGGTGCTCCCAGTGGTGCTTAGAGGGCGGGACTGAAGCAACCAATCAAGCTGCCAGGCTTTGGCCAAATACACCACATAGAAGTCACGGAGCTGCCCAGTGTCTAACTCCTAGACCTGCTGGATGAAAGGAAAGGAAGGAGATGTTGTTGGTGAAAGGTTGGCAGAAGGGATGGAGATCTCAGGTTGCTATTTTGGAGCTCTGGCATAGAAGATTGTCCAGTTAGAAATTCTGTAGTTTGGCAGAGAACAGGGCAGATCTGAATCCATTGGCCAGGAATCCTGTGGCAGGATTCTTTCTCTTCGAGTTTTCTACAAAAACAGCCCACATTCCTGTGAACTTGTACACAGATGCATGGAATGATCTAGTTCGATATCCATCACCTCCTTCCCCCTGCCCATCCCAAAGCAAATACTGTCTAATTCCGATTGATAGAAACCTTGCTGATGTTCAGCACTGTTATGAAAATATCCAGCAACTTCTCTGAAGGGAGAGACTGAGCTGTGTGTAATTAGCATCTCACCTTGAAGGGAGGCCTTTTAGGGTGCCAGCTTTTAGGCAACATTAGCTTCCTTTGGATCTCACTCAAGGGCCACCTCTTGTGTAGCTCGTTCCTGATTTCCTCCCTCTCTTCCACTTGATTGGTTGATTTTGTTCTTCCTTCTCTCCCTACTTTGTATTTTTCTATGTACATTTTTCAGCCACAGACGCCAGCGAAGTGTAGATTGCTTACGGTCTGAGACTAGTTCAGTTTCTGTCTTTGTATCTTTAATGCCCAACGGCTCCTAAACCTTCAGTTCAACGGATTGAAAGGATACCTTCAAGCTGCCCCGAGTCGGAACCCGACTCACCTTCATTAGTGTATTGTGCTTGTTCTCAGAAATGCACAAGAGGTATCTACACATTATTATTATGATTTTTGAATCCTTATCTTCTCTCCCAGAATTGATACCAAGCATTGGACTCTCTGTTCTCTTTTTTGCTTGTTAAATTCGCTTACTTAGACTGGAGTTTGTACTTACATCACCAAGAACAGATAATTATCTAGTTCAGCCAAGAGCAACAGATAAAAAGGTAAAGAGAACCAGCGGCTGATAGCTCTCAAGGTCATGTGAGTACCTACAACTTGACTTGGTTTAGCCACCAAGTACTGTCCAAATTTTGGGCCCCGTAACTGGTCAGTCACTCATAGATGGCTCATCAGTACTCTCCTGCCTTCTAAAGACAGGCAAGTTCTCCAGCCTTCCCAAGTGTCATCTGTAAAATGGGGAGGCTGAACTCTCTGGCCTTCTAAGCCCTCCTTCAGGCAGCTAGGCGGCACAGCGATAAAGCATCTGACCAGAGTCAGAAAGACATCTTTCTGAGTTCAAATCTGACCACAGACACCAGCCATATGCCTGGACAAATTGCTTCACTCGGTTTGCCTTAGTTTCTTTAGCTATAAAATGAGCTGGAAAAGGAAATAGCAAACCACTCCAGTATCCTTGCCAGGAAAGCCCCAAATGGAGTCACAGAGACATGGCTGAAAGGACTGAACAGCAACGACAGTGTCGAAACTAAGTCCATGGATCCTGTGGAATGGTTGCTTAAGCATCCTAGGCAGGGAGTGCCAAGCACCTTCTGTGTTGTGTGTCTTCCACATAAACACAGTTTCTGCCCTTGGCATACTTATTTCCTCATTGAGAAATGAGACTGACACTTGGGAAGCAATCATCATGAGATCTCGAATTAACAGCTGGAGAGTAATTAAGAGCACAAGTGGCGATTTCAGGGTACGATGTACTTTTTGTGCTTACATTGTCTCGCTTGATCCTTGCAGCTCGGTCTTGGGTGAAGCTCAGCTTCAGTCTAGAATGGAAATAGATTGGGCCAAAATGATACTTGAACCATATCTTCCAACTTAGGGTTCAGGGCTACCTTAATGCTTAATAAATGCTACATACAGGGGCAATCAGAGGGGGCAGTGGATAGAGGGCCAGTCCTGGAGTCAGGAACCAGAGTACAAATGTGACACTTTGTAGCTGTGTGACCCTGGGCAAGTCACTTCACCCTGTTTGCCTCAATGCCTCATCTGTAATTTGAGCTGGAGAAGGAAATGACAAACCAGTCCAGTATCTTGGCCAAGAAAACCCCAAATGGGATCATGAAGAGTCAGACATGCCTGAAAATGATGAAATAATAAAAATGCTACAGAACTGCAAAAGGATGGGAGGGTGAGCAGGGAAACAGATCAGTGTGACAAGGCTGAGTGTTAAATACTTTTTTTAAAAAATCAATTTCAGTAACACTATGCTCAGCCCCATTTAATGTCATTTAGGAGAACTAAATCTAAAAAACCCCAGACATTTATTAAACAACTAATCCTTATTATGTATGCAGGGCATGTCAAATAGCCTCCTGGGAGTTTTCATTATTTCTGGACAAAAAGGACGTCAGAATAGAAATGTCTATAAACAAAATCTGGAAAAGCATGGCAAAAGATCCCTTTCCACAGAATTATAGTAAAACTTTGCTGAACTCGAATTTGAAAAACAACTCTTGGAGCCTTACTCTATTGTGAGCCTCAACTGTTCTTTTAACCTCCCGCTTCTATGACAATTCTGCCTGCTCTCATCAGTTCTGCTTTAAACAAAATTGATCGTGCTTATTTAGGGTTCAACTGTGGCTAATACCCCCAAATTAAATACTAAAACAACTTTTCAGTGATCTGTTTCTTACGTCCCCATTTAGCTACAAGGAAGAACAATTGTAGCCCTTTTGCTCGGAACAGTAAAAAACTTTGGGAATTCATATTCTATAGAAATAACTTTGTTCCTTTCTTTATCAGGTCAAAGAGATTACATGCAGTCGGCTAGAATTGGCCTTTTTCTCCTTCCCCTTCCCTTCTCTCCTCCGTAGGTCACAGCTAAATGCTGGAGGAATTCGGAGAACTCCGAGAAAGTTCTTCAACATGGAAGAATGAGATGCAAAGAAATATTTTGGGCGCTCTAATTTTACCACATTGGAAATAGAAACCAAGTGATTTTCACTGAAATATTTAACATTTTTTAACTATAATGACAGAGAAGCAGGGAGAGAGAAGAGAGTAATTGTGTCCAAGAGAGCTTGTATGGGATGAGGGCCTTGAACTTGAAGTCAAGGGACAGATTGGTGTCCCTTCTCTTACACTGAGCAGCGATGTGACCCGAAACGCAGTTGGTAACCTCTCTCCGGCTCAGATCCGTAATCGGAAAAACTGAAGGGATGGTCTTAAATCTCTGACGTGCCCTTATGGTTCTGAGGTTTGCCTCCGAGAGCTCTATTTTCTTTCTTCTGCCTCTTCCATCCAGTGTAGTTAAACTTCTGGCATTTGTTTTCTTAGGTACACCCGGAATCTTGTGGATCAAGGAAATGGCAAGTTTAACCTGATGATTCTGTGCTGGGGTGAAGGACATGGCAGGTAACAAATGCACAAAAACTGATTGGGCCCATGTTCAAGGAGAGAAATTGAGCGGGGAAGCTTTGGGGGTCTCCCCTCTTCTCCCTCTCCCTCCAAACTTTGTTTTCAATCTCATTCATTTCCCAATATGCCCCTCCAACCCTACTTACTAAAGCCAGCCCTTTTAACAAATATTTTAAAAGAAATCGAGAGCAAAACCATTTTATTGAGTTTTAAAATTTTATTCTAAGCTCAACAAATAGCCAAAAAGGAATATTTCTATATAATAAAGTAAAATGTATATGAAGTAGTGAATTTCTCCTTTTATGGCATTACTCTTGTTAACCCTCCCTCTCTTTTCTACTCCCTCCCTTACTTACATAGAGAGAAAAATACATAGTCAAAGAAAACCAATCCACAGGGTAGCCATGTTAAAAAAAAAAACTGTTTATATCCTTCTATACAATGAGGACATCAGCTCCCTGTCGGGGGTGAATAGTGTGCTTCGGGACAGGTCTGAAGGCATAGCTAGTCATTACTTTGATTAGCATTCTTAAGGTATTGAGAGTTGTTCTTCTTTTTCTTTTTAATAAACCCTAACTTCTGACTTAGAATCAATACTAAGTTATCAGTTCCAAGGCAGAAGAGTAGTGAGGGCTAGGCATTTGGAGTTAAGTGACTTGCCCAGGGTCACACAGGCAGGAAGTGTCTGGGGTCAAATTTGAACCCAGCACCTCCCATTCTCAGGCCTGACTCTCTATCCACCCAGCCACTTCACCGCCCCAAGAGTTGTTTTCCTTTAAAGCATTATCATTATTGTATAAATTGTTCTGCTCACTTTACTCAACATCAGTTCTCACTTTCCAGACTTCCCTCAAATCATCTTTTGTCATTTTTTACATTGCAAATATTTCATTGCTTTCATGACCTCAATTAGTTCAGCCATTCCCTAATTGATAAGTTGTCTGACTCTACATTTCCAGATCTGTTCTCTCCTTTCCACCCCCTCTTCTCATCCCCTTCTTATAAACTCTTAATAAATCCTTGTTGATGAACTATTCTCTTCCTAGTACTGATTAATTTTTTCATCATAACTTTATCTCCCTGTTTCCCTGCTGAATTGCTCCACCTAATGATGCGTGTGTGTGTGTGTGTGTGTGTGTGTGTGTGTGTGTGTGTGTGTATTCATCCATTTTACTTTGTCTCTTGGATCTAATAGAGTGAGACAATTTTCATTTCTTAATTCTTGAAATGTGGTTTCCAGGATGTTTTTTAAAGGCGTCCATTGATTATTTTTCCTGGACTTCCTTTCTAGTTTAATTGTTTTTAGCAGCACAGTGCCTTCTAGTTTCATTTTAATTACCTAATTTACCATAAGTTTACATGCAGTTTTTTCACATTTTAATTTTGTTTTTATAGTTTTACTCTCTTTTAAAGTCACTTGTTTCTTCTTAGGCTATTCTAATTGTCAGTTAGTCCATTACTTGCATGAGATTTTATCCTTGCCATTCTGAGCTATTCATTCTCCTTCCCGTTCTTCCTTCCAGAATCTTTATTTCATTTTTAATCTCGTTTCATTTCTTCTAAATATTTGTGGAATACCTCTGGGCAATGTTTTCCCTTTGAGTGTCTGCTTGTGCTTGTTAAGGTGTTTCTCCTTCGAAATTGGATTTTTTGTAGGGGAGGGGAGATATCTACAGTGATATTTTTTGTATTAGATAACAGCATCTCTCAGCCTTAGTTCCTCAGTCAGGCTTTGTACCAAAGCCAGGCTGCACGTCCTGCTGCCCTTTTAGGCGGTGTGGTTGTTCTTGCTTGGTATCACCCTAAGCCCCCCAGGTCCCTAGGCAGAGCTCCACCTGTCAGGATTAGCCCTCTTCCTCCTCCCCCAGGATCTTGGAGATTCGGGCTCCTCAGTCTCAAGCTCTCTAGCCAGTCCATTTGTCTTCTGTAACAACAGAGGCAGCCTCGCATGCTTACAGTCCCTCGTTGTTCAGTGAGGAGAAGATGCACGTGTTTTCTCCTCTCTTCCACAGGGTCAGACTCGGTCATCATAATGATGCAGCATTCAGCCTCCCCCACGCCCACCTTATATTGCTGTGGTCACATGGGTGGTTCCTGACTCTGTTTACTTCCCTCTCTATTACTTCCCATGAGTCTGCCCATGTTTTTCTGAATTCTTCCGAGTTATTTCTCCCAACACAGTAATACTCCATTCAGTCCATCTACTCCAATGAGTTCATCTATTCCAGTCAATTGACTTTTGGCAAAGACGCCAGAGTGAAACCTACCCAAGGAAATCTGCACCGAAAGCTCCAGCATGGAGTTTAAGTGTGCATTTAACATTATTGTTTATACTAGACTATAATCATATTAAAGCATCTGCTGAGAACATGTTAACTTGATTATTTTTTCCATTTTCTATTGACTTGAACTTTAAGTTGGTGCCTCTCTAGTCTTGGCCAGTTGTATTTGGGGTTTGTATTTAGGCAACATATAAACTAGAAAATCAGATTCTCAGGATAGTCTAAAGAAAGGGGAAAATAAACACCTTTTCTTGTAAATCCATGTTTGGCTTCTTTGCCTACGTATGTCAAATGTGGGTTAAATAGGAAGACATTTTAAGAGGCAGAGTGGCACAGTAGAGAGCGAGCAAGCGTGCAGGTCAGGAAAACCCAGATTCCCCTTCCACCTTTGATTTCGTGACCCTTCCTCAAAAGGAGCCATGCTTTTTTCCTTCCTACGTGTTATACAGAGCCAGGGAGGCTCTGGTGTGTCATTTGGCCCAAATCCCTTTACCTTTTCCATAAGTGAACAGATTCAGATTGTGCTGCAGGAGAAAAGCCTAGATTCTATCTAGCTCATTCTAGAACCCAATTCCTCGTCCAGTGTTATTTCTACTGGACAAAAACTGCCTTTCTTCTCCATCTTGAGTAACGGTTGTAGCTGAATATTTTTTATGGGAACAACCAAAAAGAAGACTTAAAGTCTGACAAGCTAATTAATGTTTTACCCCAGAAATGAACAGCAACCGGAGAATTAGTGACTGCTTTTCTGCTGTGTATGACCTCTCGGTATGAGGACAGCAAATTGTTCTACTTTGTTAAGAAAGAACCTCTCTTTTAACATGTTCCAAAGTTTCTTAGTCTCTTGGGGAATTGTGAAATTGGGCATCAATTCAAGCTAGCTTGAGCTTAGTCCTTTCATTTGGGCAGCGAGAAATGTCTCAGATCATGGAAAAAGTCATATTCTTGTTTCATGTTGCAAAATAAATGCATTTAGTTTATGGAGAGGGAACACGTGTTCCCCTCTGCATTCTTGGCGTACCAGATCCAATAGAGTCTGGCCATATGAAATGAGCACCAATAATGGTCTCGCCTCTCGGCCCCAAAGTCTGCCAGTATATGTTAGTTTGAGGAACCCCCAAATATTTCTTTTCCTAT
Organism: Monodelphis domestica; assembly: GCF_027887165.1. Taxonomy (NCBI): domain Eukaryota; kingdom Metazoa; phylum Chordata; class Mammalia; order Didelphimorphia; family Didelphidae; genus Monodelphis; species Monodelphis domestica. The sequence continues at coordinate 280,965,584 of NC_077233.1, read as the reverse complement.
TCAATTTTAGTTTTTCTCTCACCAAATAAGCTGGAAAGCCCTCTGTCGGATATTCACATGTCACCGAGAGCCAGAGAGGGTCCAAAACTAGTTGGCTTTGCTAGTTAGAGTTTGCACCTAAAATATACGCACTTCCACCCTCTCACCCCGTCCCATTTCTGGTGATCTTTGTGATCTAGGATCACGCTTGCTTCATCTAATCTGAATAATGTTGGCCAAGTCAGACAAAAATATAAAAACAATGTAAAAATTCAAGATAATGGAGCTTAACGGGAAATTCGTTTGTTCTCATCTGTATTCTGAAGAAGACTTTTGCTTTCCAAACCTCCGACTTGATAGCCTCCCCTGTTTACTATTCGAAGACTTTTGTGTACTAGGCAATGCACTGAGTTGAGTTGTCATTCTCTGTGTGTGTGTGTGTGTACATGTAGCAGTATCCATGATCACACAGACTCCCACTGCTTTCTGAAGATGCTGCAAGGGAACCTCAAGGAGACGCTCTTTGCGTGGCCGGATAAGAAATCCAATGAGATGATGAAGAAATCGGAGAGAATCTTGAGGGAAAACCAGTGTGCCTACATCAATGGTAAATGGACTCTCTTACCTGCCCAATCCCTTTCCTCGGGGCGTTAACTCTGAGATACTACCACTTGATCGGTCCTGGAGGTTACTTAGACAGACACAATGTTGCCTTCTCTAGGAATCCAAACTGGTAGAAAACAACTTAAAATCATCTTAGAGGAAATGTTTGTGAATCAAAGTGTGACTGATATGGTAAGAATGCCATCTGTTTCATGCAGGCGAAGCTGATTTTCCTTGAAGAGAGGACAAAGTGGCTGTCCTTGGGATAACATTTTGAAACATTGGCTGGGAAAAAAGCCCAGCCCAGGGAGAGTTGGTGCTCCTGAGATCTGGCCAAATTCCCATGGCCACAAAGATACACACTTCCTGCTTTTAGAGAGACCCTGACCCACTTTTCCAGCCACAACACTTGAAGATACCATATTGAATTTTGAAGAGATTTAAGATGTTTTTAAGTGGGATTTTGGTTGTGTAATTCTACCCTGTGCCCTGACTTTAGATCCTAACTCCTAAAAAGAGATGAGATTCTGAGTGCAAAGTATTGTGGGAGATGCCAAGAAATAGGGTAGAAGTTGTTCTGAAGCAATTTACAACATAGTGGGGAACATGGAATATATCTGTTGAGTAAGGCTATACCATTGTGACTTGACTATTGACTTAGAAAACCATAAATGAACATTATCTATGTTGTTTGGGGTTTTTATTTTATTCAACACTTCCTAATTGTATTTGAATCCTTTCCTGACAAGTCTATTAAAAAGTTGAGAATGTGGAGAGCTCACGTTTAGCTGAGTTGATCAGATGAAGATAGGAGGGGAGGACGTGCCAGGCAAAAGCATGAGGTAGGCACCCAAACAGGTATGTCCAATGGAACTGGTTCACCCGCTGGTCTTGGAGTCAAAGGTTTTTGAGAATGGTAAGCAGGTGGGAGTCAGTTAGAAAAGGACTTGAACCCTAGACTGAAGAGTGGACTTTTTAAAACAGATGATAGAGATCTGTTGGAGTTTTTGAGCAAAGCAATGATATAACTAAAGAGTTGATTTCCAAAATACTGAATTGGAAAGTAAAAACAAGATCTAGGGAATGGTAAGGACTGGACTGCGGTGGTAGGAATGAAATTAGAAAAGATGGAAATGAAAATGGAGAGAGAAAATCAACAAACCTTAACAACTGACTGAATTTAGAGGAAAGGAAGAGTCAGAAACAAAACGGACGCTAGGACTTCTGGCCAGGCTCTTCTCCAAGGGTATCCGTGATTTCTCTTCCTCTACTTTTGCTTTGACTATTTTCTTAGACATTCTTGCCATTAGAGAAATAAAAAGTTCGTAAGATCTCGGGCTACCATTATAATTATATCCAAGTTAATGCGTCTTGCAAGAGGTAGACTGTTTCTCAAAGGTATTAAAGTAAAAATGGGTCTATGGCGATGGCTATGCTAATACTTCTCGTGTCTTTCCAACCTCTGCAACCAGCTTGTGTTGTGATCTTTCCTGGAGGCGGGGAGAAGGCATTGTGTAATATGATGAAAGCTGTTTTCCTTTAGTGCTCCTGAGTGGATTGATACTTGGACCAAATAGACCATATAATGCCCCATTTGGCTGTCATTTGATAGCTATTGATACAACAAGAAAATTGCCCAACCTCAACAAACACTAGAAGCTGGGCTTTAAAAACAAAGGCAGACCACAGAGGTAGTTGTTTTTTGGTATGTCGTAGAAAAAAATACTGTTCCCTGGCCTATAAAGTTAATTCTACATGACAAGAATAGCAACTCGAATATCACCCTTCCCCTTAAAAGGGTATTTATGTGCATGTGTTAATTTTTATTTTTTATTCTTTTTTATTATACAGATTTTTCATTTTACTATAACATGTAATATTAAATTTCCACATAAGTTTTCTGAAATGCTATGATCCAAGTTGTCCTCCTCTCTCCCTTCCCTCCCCCTTTCCGGAGCTGACAAGCAATTTCATCTGAGTTAAATGTGTACACACTAATTTTTAAGGCACTTTCTTTCTTTCTTTTTTTTTATAAACCCTCACCTTCCATCTTGGAGTCAATACAGTGTATTGGCTCCAAGGCAGAAGAGTGGTAAGGGCTAGGCAATGGGGGTCAAGGGACTTGACCAGGGTCACTCAGCTGGGAAGTGTCTGAGGTCAGATTTGAACCTAGGACCTCCCATCTCTAGGCCTGACTCTCAATCCACTGAACTACCCAGCTGCCCCCAAATTCAGGTTTTTTTAAACTCTTACCTTCCATTTTGGAATCAATACTATGTCTTGGTTCCAAGGCAGAAGAGTGGTAAGGGCTAGGCAATGGGGGTTAAGTGACTTGCCCAGGATCACACAGCTGGGAAGTGTCTGAGGCCAGATTTGAACCTAGGACTTCCCGTCTCTAGTCCTGACTCTCAATCCACTGAGCCACCCAGCTGCCCCTTAAGGCACTTTCTTGGAAAAGAAAATAACCGAACATCAATTGGGCAAAGAATAGACATTGAATCATAACTTTAGTTTCTCAGGTCAACCTCCATGGTAATAGGAGATCATGAAGTTCATTGATCGACCTTTAGACTCCTGGGTTTATGAATCCCTCAGACTGGTTCTAATTTTCACCGAAATGCATGTGATTTGGACTTGACCAACAGATTTTTCTACCTTTAGACCAAGACTGGAACGCTTATTTTGTATTCTCTCTCCTCTTGTCTCCGCCTTAGATTCTATCGGTCTACATCGGGTGGAGAACATAAGTCACACAGAACCTGCCGTTAGCCTTCATTTGTATAGTCCTCCTTTTGACACTTGCCATGCCTTTGACCAAAGAACAGGACATAAGAATAAAGTCACAATGACTTTTTATAGCAAATTTGGAGCGAGGACTCCATTTGTAAGTATGAAATGGACGAAATCCTTCTTATCCTCTCAGTTTCAACACTTGCCCAGTCCTGGGTTGGGGATAATATGGTGGTACCAAGTGTCACCAACAGGTCCTGCCCCTAGACTTAAAGACGTCTCTGTGGAGCATCTTGGGAAGGATTGAGATCTTTGGGCTTTACTGAAATTGACTTTAACTCGAGGCAAGAGGTTCCATACTTGTTCCTTTTCTCATGTTTTGGACAACTCAGGAATACTGAGATCTAAGCCATGAATCAAATGTGAGAAGGTTTTTTTTTTTAAATCAATACCATATAATTATAAGAGTAACCACATAATAATCATCATCATAGTTTGCACTTACATAATGTTTTAAAGTTTGCAAAGCACTTTACAGTTTATCCTGGTTTGGCTACTAAAGAACTGATTGCAGCTAAGTGGTTTAGTAGACTGAGATCCAAGCCTGAAGTTGGGAGATCCTGGGTTCAAATCTGGTCTCAGACACTTCTAGCTGTGTGACCCTGGGCAAGTCACTTAACTCCCATTACTCAGTCCTTACCGCTCTTCTGCCTTGATACCAGTACACGTATTGATTCTATAACAGAAGGTACAATTTTTTGGAAAAGAAATATGAGACCCGCACCCTGGAACAAGGCACACCACCTAACTTTCTAATGACAACCAACATGTTAGAGTCTTTCAACTCTAATGAAATAGCTAGTGACGGAGAAGACTAGTCTTCGGTTTTTAGTAACTAGTTTTTATTCTTAAGTTGGGGGTGTTGTAACTGCTGTTTGGTGTATGGACAAGGACCGCTATAGGTTTTATAGTCGAGTCGACCGCCCGTCACTGAGGAGCTGAGTCTTAAAGGGGCGCTTTCTCTAGGATATGTCAGTCCGTTAGGAAGGGCGTTATTGTTTTATTTTGACAGGCTGACATTTCGGTTCTCTCTTCCCTAGAAAGACTAGGATTAAAAAAAAAAAGCTGAGGATATTTAGTGAAAGTAATTCTTTTTTCTTTTCCAGGCAACTTCAAGTTCATTGGAGAACAACTAAAGAGCTCCAGACACTAGAGTTTCCCCTCTTTCTCTCTTTTTTCTTTTTAAAGATTGTGAAAATCATTCAGTGTGGACAAAGACCTTCCAATCATTGCTGTCCAATAGAATTTTGAATAAGATGCATAGGGATGTATTAGGGCAAGACTACTGGCTGCTGGTAGTTACCGTGAATGTGGTAATGGTGGGACTAAGAGGTCCTAGAGAGGAGACTTTCTGTCTTTAGGGTCTTTTTACTTGGAAGACAGAATCAGATGCTCTCTTAGGGTTTCTCTCTCATCCTCCCGGTTCCCTCCTAGGAAAGACGATGACTTCCTTTCGACCGTTTTTGTACCTCAGAATTAGCAATAAAGCCAAGTCCCAGACTTCCTAAGGCTGCCTTTGTTATTAGCTGAGAATTGAGTATACAGGTTTGTAGCACACTTCATGTTCTCTAAGCTGTGTTCAAAAGAATTGTTGGGAAATCGAGGTTTGGCTGCTTTTCCATCTCACAAATTCCTCCGCTGTGCATAAGTCACCGCGTGCCTCTAGAGGTCTTGGCCCTTGGGAAGCAAAGGGCAAGGACCGAATGGGAGTGAACAGCAAAAGAAGCGTGACCAAATGCCCACGGAAACTCCTTTTTGTATTGCTCTGAAAATTGTCAGGTTAACTTGAATAAAAGTGAACTTGAACCTCATTTCCAATGGCCCCGTGCCTGCGTAGCTGCTCCAAAGGAACCCTCCTGAATCGGAATGCAAGTTCTACCGTTCTACCTTTCCCCTAGAATAGTTTTCTCTAGTCGGGATGCCAGCCAGTACACAGAGCTTTTGAATATTTTCCTAGGTTTCCAGTAATGATTTTTTAAAGTTATTCCTAGTAAGAGATTCTACGAAGATACTCTGAACTCTTTCCTTGGGTTTACCAATTACCCAGTACAAACATGCTCTCAGCAATTATGCAGGCTTCATGCAAGGATAAACTTAAAAGGAGTGTCTCGGGGGCAGCCAGGTGGCTCAGTGGATTTTGAGCCAGGACAAGGGATGGGAGACGTTGGCTTCAAATCTACATCTAGCTTCAGATGCTTCCTAGTTGGGTGACCCTAGACAAGTCACTTGACCCCCATTGCCTTGCCCTTACCACTCTTCTGCCTTGGAACTGATACACAGTATTGATTCTGAGACAGAAGGTAAAAATATATAAAGGAGAGTTTCCCTCCTCCCACCCCCCCCCAAAAGATAAGGTTTTCTCACCTAAAATGCTACCCTCAATGTATAGTCAACATTACTTCTAGTGTTGGTAAAGGAATACATTTGACAGACCCAAAATCCAAGCAGAATTTGTTCACTAAGAATAGAACAGTATCAGAAGCTTATTGCTCAATCCTGAACTTCTTTGTTGTTACTAATTCATACTTGAATCCAGGCCAGTAAAGACATTTTTGAACTGAACGGACGTTTAAGTACCTCATTCTTAAGTGCCGACTCCTACCACATCCTGGGAAGGGAGCCAGTTCCTCTTTGTGCCATAAATATTCCCTCCATCATTTTTGTGGTACCAACTTGGCTTCTCCCTTAGAAGCGAATAGTGGCCATCCTTAGCTCAGAGCTCCTTCTGGCCAAAAGCATCATTGACTTAGATAGGTTTCCTTGACCAGTCAGGATTGCGGATCGGTGGTCCAACTTGTTCGTCATGATTTTAACCAAGAACCTGAGACACTACTACTTGGTTTCCAAAAAGGGGAATATTCTAGGGAAGATTTGGGGAAGGTGAATGTTTAGGAGATGCGAATGCTAATAATTTATTGACTAAAAGAAGCAAAAACCACAGAATTTCAGACTTGGAAAGAGACTTTGGAGCACATTTAGTCCAAAACGCAGCTGAACAAGTATCTACCCTATCAAATCTCCACCAAGTAGTCACCCAGCCTTTGCCTAAAGTTCTCCAGTTAGGGGAAAACTTGCTGCCTCTTTTTTTAATTATTTAAATCCTTTTCTTCTGTCTTAGAATTGATACTGAATATTGGTTCCAAGGCAGAAGAGTGGAAAGTGTTAGGCAATGGAGACAATGACTTGGCCAGAGTCACACATCTAGGAAGCCAGATTTAAACCCAGGACTTCCCATCTCTTGGGCTGGCTCTCAATCCACTGAGCCACCTCACTGCCCCTGAACCCCCTGCCTCTCAAAGCGGCCCATTCCACCTTCAGGTAGTTCAAATTATTAGAAATTCCCCCCTAAATCAAGCCTAAATTTTCCTCTTTACAACCTCTGCTTCTTGCTCTCTAGTTCTGCTCTCAGGCACTAGTGCCTTTTCCCCACATGACTACCCTTTAAACCCTTGAAGACAGTTTCTACATTTCCTTAAAGGCAATAGAATAAGAAGGAAAGAGAGGAGAGGGTGCCGGGCTTCTTACACCTTACTTTTAAACATGCACTCTTCGATCCAGTTACACTGGCCTCCTAGCGATTCCTCCATACCTGCAATGCTCTCCTTCCTCATTGAAATCCCATCTTCTATAGGAAGCCTTGAGGTGACTTGAGGTGGTCACTGATTGGGTTTTTCCCAACTCAATCAAGCTAGTTACAGATTTAATTGGATTTTCCCCAATTGGATGTATAATTAGGTTTGATTATCATCTCTGTTCAGAGATCTAGATGTAACCTTGCTCCAATACTGCATTACCAACTGCCCAAAGGACGTCTCTCCCTGGTGTCCTTTAGGCATCATGAACGCAGCATCTCCAAAATGGAATTTACCAGATTCTCCCAGAAATCCATCCCTTCTACAAACTTAGCTATTTCTGTTGCGGATAGCACCATCCTTTCAGGCACCTATGTTTGTACCCTCAGAATCGTCCTTAACTCTTTCCTATGCCTCACTCCCATATCCAGTCATTGATGCATCTTACCAGTTCTCACTGCAACACTTCTCACATCCATTCACTTTCCTTGTTCAAATAAACCCTACTCTCATTCAATCCGTCATCTGTCACCCTGCTTCCAGACTCTCCTTTCCCCAACTAAGCCTCCATCCAGCTATTAAACTGGGATTTCTAAGATCCAGATATGACTATTCCCCTACTTAAAATTTTTCAGTGGCTCCCTATTACCCTAGGATAAAATTTGAACTCCTTTATTTGGCATTTACAATCCTTTGCAGTGTGGTTCCAACCTACTCTTCCCAGATAGTTCACATTACCATATATATTCTATTTGAATCAAAATTGGCCTCTTAACTGTTGCCCATACTTGACATCATCTCCTGTTTTTGTGTCTTTTCACGAGTGATCTCATATGTCTGAAATACACTGTCTCCTCCATCCCTAACCTCCACTTAAATGACATTCTTTAAGACAGTCACGTTCTTTTCCTGAATGTCCCCAGATACTAATGCTCTCTACCCCTTATTTCGGATTACTTTGTATATCAGATATTGATGTGGACAACAGTTTGGCTCACACTGATCTCACCATCCCCTTTGTTGATTGGTGTAGGGGAACTCATGCTCCCTGACCACATCTGCCTCAAATGGCTGGGACCAATTTAGAACATGGCCTCTACTCCCTCAGTTCTGTTCTGCCATTTCAGAGGGGATCACCCCAAAACCCCTTATTCAAGGATGCCTGTCAGCTAGAAGATAAAGAGTTTAGCCCATCAGGACTTAGTCTAAAAGAAAGATCTCTGTTCCATAAGCCTTCTTTTCTCTGCAA
>NC_077233.1:280799891-280952391 GCF_027887165.1 Monodelphis domestica | reverse complement strand
CAAGTCCAATCCTCTTACCAAATACTGTACCGCCTTTCTGCAAAGCCTTCAGAGACGGTGGCCAACTGTCCCTTGCTGGGTGCTATAAAGAGATCCCTGTGTGGAGGGATGACTGGAGAGATCATTTGGAGCATATAATTTCAGAAGACTTATCTGGAAATTTGTTATTACATGTAATTGATAAAAATAAAATGTATTAATTAAAAATGTTCCTCAAAACAATGTAATCGGGAGACTTTTTCATGCACAACTTCCTACAACAATAGACAACAGGCAGGTTCCTTCCACCACTACCACCTACTTCCCTTGTTTTTTGATCGTTGTTGAGTTTCTGGAAGTTGTGTCTAAATGGGGATTAGAATTCCTGACCACAGAATTAAGAATAAACAGTTATAAAGCCTAATGCTAATGAGAGCTGAAATATTTTAAGTCCAACTCCCTCGTTTCACGTTTGAGAAAACTGAAGGTGAGAGGAGCCCAGGAATTATGGGGGCTTTTATTGAACCATTGGTACTCGTGGACCTTCCCTTTCTCTGTTTATTTCCCAGGGTCTCCTTCCCTGCCCATCTTATTTTTAACCCATCTTCCATTTCCCCCCCTTGCATTATTCCCCCTCATTCTTAGCCAGATCTCAGTCTTTGGTTCTCCTTTATGCCTGAACAGATTAAGTCTATACACCTTGTAGATTAGATCTTCAAGGTGCCACTTCTCTTCCTTGATAAAAGTAATATCTCCTTTTTCAAAAATTCTCTTATCTCTTTGGACTTTCATAAGCATCGTTTTATTAGTCAGTTGTGTACATTAAGTGGTAAACTCCTTAAAAGAATCATTGGTGCTTACAGATTGCTTGTCTGCCAACTCGAGGTGGGGGAAGAACAGGGAAGAAGGGAGGGAGCGAGGGAGGGAGGATCAGGAGAAGGGAGAGAATTTGGAACCCAACATTTTAAAAAATGAATGTTAAAAGTTGTTTTTACATGTAATAGAAAGAAAAATAATTTTTTTAAAAAAGAACCATTGGTGCTCTCATCCTATCCCTTTTGCTATCCATAGCCTCTACCTTTGGGACAGCTCATGGCTATAGGATTGTCCTTGTAGCAGATCCAACTGGACTAGACAGACAACAATAGCATGCTCTGCCTATGTGAGCTGAGTCAGTTAAGGCAGAGTAGTCAGGAAAGATCCCGTAAGATCCATCAAAGTAGTCCTAAAATCACAGCTCAAGAAGCCAGGGTCCGTGACGGTTTAGAATATCCCAGCGGTGAAGACTGCAACCCATAGACCTTCTCATCCTTCATGGCTCTTGTCCATGGCCTTCTACAAAGCTCCCCATAGGGTGTTCCCAATATTTGAAGCTCCAGATTTCTTGACACTGCATGGATACCAAAAGGGCAAGAAGCTTTTCCACTGGTTATTATTTTGCTTCATCCCCCTCCCCAATGGCTACCCCAAGCATATGAAGACTTCCTCTAATGGAATGGGCAAATGAGAACAATTTGTTCCAAAGACCACGAAGGTAGCTGAAGCAGGTGCTGGGGCACACCTAGAGCTTGGTCAGACACCGAAGATACCAAGGTCAGGCACTGCATCCCAGACCATCAACAGTGGTCTCAAAAACCATCCATCTCAAGATAATTATGCCCAAGAAGAGATAGAAAGACTTTTGTCTTGCCACTGGACTTTGACAACTCTGGAAGAGAGAGTGAGGTGACAACTGTGCAACTCTTGTTTTATTTAAATCCAATTCACCTTCAAGTCAAGACATCATCCATGATGTAAGTGGTCCTCTTCCAAACAAAAGATGAACAATAACACACATCCCCCACCTCCCTTTCTAATTAAGTATGTCTCCAATGATCTCTTTTCTAACGCATCTCTTGCTTATCTTCATTTATAACTTATGATAGAGGCAGGTAGTGGTTCCAAAAGATCTGAGTTCAAATTCAGTTATGTGACCCTGGAAAAGTCACTTAGCAACTGACTGCCTCCATTCCCTCAACTATAAAATAGGGGTGGTAATAACAGAAAACTTGTTGTGGGTATAAAAATAATATTTATGAAGAGTTTTGCAAACCTTAGAGTACTATTTAAGTATAATTTGAAATATCTGTAACATATTTATGCCCATGATGCATCTTTGGGTTACCTAGAGTTTTGCAGACCATAATATTTACTCACATAGGACTTATAAGCACCTAACATCCTTAGAAAAAGGTTAATATGGTATTGAAAAGATGGGCCTTCATATCAGGGAGAAGTTGGTGTTCTTACATTCAATTTTGTTATTCTTACCTTTAATTTTTAGGATTTCCAATTTGGCGTTTAATTGGGGGGGGTATTTTGTTCTTTTTCTAATTTTTTAAAATTGCATACCTTTTTCATTGATCTGTTCTTTCTCTATTTCATTGATGTAAGCACTCAGAGATATTAAATATCATCTGATTTCTTTTGCTGTTTCCATAGGTTTTTGTATATTGTCTCATTATTATCATTTTAAATAAATTATTTATTGTTTCTGTGACTTATTCTTTAACCCACTCATTCTTTAAGATTAATATATTTAGTGTCCAGTTAATTTTTTATTTGGTCAATTTCAAACATTATTCCTTGGTTACAAAAATCATATTCTATTTCTCCCTCCCCGCCCCCTGCCCTTCCTGTAGCCCACACGCAATTACACTGGGTATTGCAAGTGTTCTTGATCAGAACCCATTTCCATGTTGTTGGTATTTGCACTAGGATGTTCATTTAGAGCCTACATCCCCAGCCATATCCCCTCCACCCATGTATTTAAGCAGTTGTTTTTACTTTGGTGTTTTTACTCCCATAGTTTGTCCTCTGCTTAAGGATAATGTTTTTTCTTTTAGATCCCTGCAGATTGTTCAGGATCAGTGCATTGCCACTAATGGAGAAGTCCATTACATTCGATTGTACCACAGTGTATCAGTCTCTGTGTACAATGTTCTCCTGGTTCTGCTCCTCTCACTGCATCACTTCCTGGAGGTCGTTCCAGTCTCCATGGAATTCCTCCACTTTATTATTCCTTTTAGCACAATAGTATTCCATCACCAACATATACCAAAAATTTGTTCAGCCATTCCCCAATCGAAGGGCACCCCCTCATTTTCCAATTTTTGGCCACCCCAAAGAGTGCAGCTATGAATATTCTTGTACATGTCTTTTTCCTTATTATCTCTTTGGGGTACAAACCCAGCAGTGCTATGGCTGGCTCAAAGGGCAGACAGTCTTTTAGCACCCTTTGGGCATAGCTCCAAATTGCCCTCCAGAATGGTTGGATCAATTCACAACTCCACCAGCAATGCATTAATGTCCCAACTTTGCCACGTACCCTCCAGCATTCATTACTTTCCGTTACTGTTATGTTAACCAATCTACTAGGTGTGAGGTGATACCTCAGAGTTGTTTTGATTTGCATCTCTCTGATTATAAGAGATTTTGAACACTTTGTCATGTGCTTATTAATAGTTTTGATTTCTTTGGCTGAGAATTGCCTGTTCGTGTCCCTTGCCCCTTTATCAATTGGAGAATGGCTTGATTTTTTTGTTCAATTGGTTTAGCTCTTTATAAATTTGAGTAATTAGACCTTTGTCAGAGGTTTTTGTTATGAAGATTGTTTCCCAATTTGTTGCTTCCCTTCTAATTTTGGCTATGTTGGTTTTGTTTGTAGAAAAACTTTAATTTGACATGATAAAAATTATTTATTTTACATTTTGTGATTTTTTTTCCAAGTCTTGCTTGGTTTTAAAATCCCTTCCCAAAGGTCTGACATGTATGCTATTCTGTGTTCACCTAATTTACTTATAGTTTCCTTCTTTATATTCAAGTCATTCACCCATTCTGAGTTTATCTTAGTATAGGGTGTGAGATGTTGATCCAAACCTAATCTTTCCCATACTATCTTCCAATTTTACCAGCAGTTTTGTCAAATACTGGATTTTGGTCCCCAAAGCTGGGATCTTTGTGCTTATCATAGACTGTCTTGCTGAGGTCATTTTCCCCAAGTCTATTCCACTGATCCTCCTTTCTGTCTCTTAGCCAGTACCATATTGTTTTGATGACCACTGCTTTATAGTATAGTTTGAGATCTGGTATTGCAAGGCCTCCTTCCTTTGCATTTTTTTTTCATGATTTCCCTGGATATCCTTGATCTTTTTGTTCTTCCAAATGAACTTTGTTATGGTTTTCTCTAATTCAGTAAAAAAGTTTTTTGGTTGTTCAATGAGTATGGCACTAAATAAGTAAATAAGTTTGGGTAAGATTGCCATTTTTATTATGTTAGCTCATCCTACCCATGAGCAGTTAATGTTTTTCCAATTGTTTAGATCTAGTTTTAATTGTGTGAAGAGTGTTTTGTAGTATGTTTAATTGTGTTCATATAGTTCCTGTGTTTGTCTCAGCAGATAGATTCCTAATTATTTTATATTGTCTGGGGTGATTTTAAATGGAATTTTCTCTTTCTAATTCTTGCTGCTGAGATGTGTTGGAGATATATAGAAATGCTGGTGACTTATGTGGGTTTATTTTGTATCCTGCAACTTTGCTACAATTGTTGATTATTTCCATTAGCTTTTTAGTTGATTCTCTAGGATTCTTTAAGTAGACCATCATATCATCTGCAAAGAGTGATAGCTTGGTCTCCTCATTGCCAATTTTAATACCTTCAATTTCTTTTTCTTCTCTAATTGCTACTGCTAGTGTTTCTAGCACACTGTTAAATAATAGAGGTGATAATGGGCATCCTTGTTTCACTCCTGATCTTATTGAGAAGCCTTCTAGTTTATCCCCATTGCAGATGATGTTTGCTGATGATTTTAGATATATACTGTTTATTATTTTTAGTAAAGACCCTTCTATTCCTATACTTTCTAATGTTTTCAATAGGAATGAATGTTGTATTTTATCAAAGACTTTTTCTGCATATATTGAAATAATCATGTGATTTTTGTCAGTTTCCTTTTTGATATGGTCAATTATGTGGATAGTTTTCCTAATATTGAACCATCCTTGCATTCCTGGTATAAATCCCACCTGATCATAGTGAATAACCCTTGTAATGACTTGTTGGAGTCTTTTTGCTATTATCCTATTTAAGATTTTTCATCTATGTTCATTAAGGAGATTGGTCTATAGTTTTCTTTCTTTCTCTGTTTTTGACCTGCCAGGCTTTGGAATTAGTACCATGTTTGTGTCATAAAAGGAATTTGGTAGAACTCCCTCTTTTCTTATTATGTCAAATAGTTTGTATGGTATTGGGATTAGCTGTTCTTTGAATATTTGATAGAATTCACTTGTGAATCCATCAGGCCCTGGGGATTTTTTCTTAGGGAATTCTTTGATGACTTCTTCAATTTCTTTTTCTGATATGGGATTATTTAAGAATTCTATTTCTTCTTCTGTTAATCTAGGCAATTTATATTTTTGTAAATATTTATCCCTATTACCTATATTGCCATATTTATTGCCATATAATTGGATAAAATAGTTTTAATGATTTCCTTAATTTCCTCTTCATTGGTTTTCTTCTTTCCTTTTTTTTATTAGATTGACCAGTACTTTGTCTATTTTGTTTGCTTTTTCAAATTACCAGCTTCTAGTCTTATTTATTAGTTCAATAGTTCTTTCACTTTCAATTTTATTAATTTCTCCCTTAATTTTTTAGTATCTTTAATTTAGTTTTCTTCTGGGGATTTTTAATTTGTTCACTTTCAAGTTTTTTTATTTGCATGTCCAATTCATTGACCTCTGCCCTCCCTATTTGTTAATATATGAACTCAAGGATATATATTTTCCCCTGAGTACTGCTTTGGCTGCATCCCATAGATTTTGAAAAGATGTCTCATCATTGCCATTTTCTTCAATGAAATTAAGTTTCTATGATTTGTTCTCTAACCAGTTTTGGAGAATCATATTATTTAATTTCCAATCAATTTTTGATTTGGTTCTCCATATACACTTACTGATTATTATTTTTATTGTGTTATGATCTGAAAACATTGCATTTATTATTTCTGCTTATCTGCATTTGTTTGCCATGTTTTTATGACCTAGTACATGGTCAATCTTTGTGAATGTACTATGTGCTGCTGAAAAGAAGGTATATTCCTTTTTGTCCCTATTTCTTTTTCTCCATATATCTATTAACTCTAATTTTTCTAAGATTTCATTCACATCTCTTGCCTCTTTCTTATTTATTTTTTATTTCATTTATCTAAATTTGATAGTAGTAAGTTCAGATCTCCCACTAGTACAGTTTTGCTATCTATTTCATCCTTCAATTCCACTAATTTTTCCTTTTAAAAATTTGGATGCTATACCATTTGGTAAATACATGTTGATTACTGATATTTCATCATTGTCTATACTCTCTTTTATCAGGATGTATTTACTTTCCCTATCCCTTTTAATCAGATCTATTTTTACTTTGGCTTTGTCAGATATCATGATTGCAATTCCTGCCTTCTTTCTAACAGTTGAGGCCCAATAGATTTTGCTCCAACCTTTAATTCTAACCTTATGAGTGTCTACCTGGCTCAGGTGTGTTTCTTGTAGACAACATGTGGTAGAATTTTGGATTCTAATCCACTCTCCTATTTGTTTTCATTTTATGGGTGAGTTCATCCCATTCACGTTAAAAGTTATGATTGTGACTTGTGTATTCCCCAGCATTTTGATATCCTCTCCTAGTTCTGTCCTTTCTTCTTTTGCTATATCCTTTTAAATCAGTGGCTTGTTTTTAATCAATCCCCCTAATCCCTCCCTTAATATGCTTCTCTTTCTGGCCCCTCCCTTTTTGTACTCCCTCCCGCCCTACCCCCTCCCCTTAGTTTTCCCTTCTCACTTTCCCTATAGGACAAGATAGAATTCAAGACCCCAGTGGATCTAGATGCTCTTCCCTCTCAGAATTGATTTTACTGAGAGTAATGTTTAAGTATTACTTATTAGCACTCTCTTTCTCTCCTTCTTATAAGAGTATTCTTCCCCTCCCCTTTCCATGCATATCTTTGTGTGAAAAAGATTATCCTATTTATTTTATTTCTTCAAATATCTCTTGGTGTCATCTTCAATTCCCCCATCCCTTTTTCTTTTTTTTTTTTGCATATCATCTTATAGCACTTATTACCCGAATCTCTTCCTGTGAATGATTCTTCTAATTACTATAATAGTGAATATAATTTTTGAGTTACAATAACATTTTCCCCATATATTAATATAAATAATTTCATCTTATTGTAGCCCTTAAAGAAGAAAGTTTGAATAAAAAAACATTTGTCCCCTTTTCCCTTTCTTTCTTATTTATCTTTTCATGTTTCTCTTGATCTTTGTTTGGATATCAAACTTTCCACTTAGTTCTGGTCTTTTCTTTACAAATACTTGGAAATCTTCTATTTTTTTTGAATGCCCATACTTTCCCCTGGAAGTATATAGTCAGTTTTGATGGATAGGTGATCCTAGGTTGAAGACCCAATTCTCTTGCCTTTCTGAATATCATATTCCAAACCTTGAGGTCCTTTAGTGTGGAAGCTGCCAGATCTTGTGTAATCCTGATTGGTATTCGTTGGTATCTGAATTGTCTCTTTTTGGCTTCTTGTAAAATTTTCTCCTTAGCTTGGAAGCTCTTGAATTTGGCAATTATATTCCTGGGAGTTGTCTTTTGAGAATTTAGTGTAGAGGGTGCTCTATGAACTCTTTCAATGTCTATTTTTTCCCCTTGTTCAAGAACATCAGGGAAGTTTTATTGGATAATTTCTTGTAGTATGATGTCAAGATTTCTGTTTATTTCTGGGTTTTCAGGTATGCCAATGATTCTCAAATTGTTTCATCATGCTGTTTTCCCGATCTGTCATCTTTTCAGTGAGATATTTTGTTTTCTTCTATTTTGTCAGTCTTTTGACTTTGCTTTATTAATTCTTGCTGTTTTGCAAGATAATTGGTTTCTAATTGCCCAATTCTGGTCCTTAAGGCCTGGTTTTCTGTTATAATCTTTTGGTTTTCTGCTTTAATCTTTTGATTTTCTGCTATAATCTTTTGAATTTCCTTTTTGGTTTAGTCTATCCTGCTTTTTGTGGCTTCCAACTATTTCTCCAATTTGGGAGTTCTTGTCCTTTAGAATGTTATTTCTTTTTGAACTATTTCCCACTTTTCTTGCCATAAGGCTTCTATCTTTTTCATAAGCTCCAATTTAAATTCTTCGAGAGCTTGTGGACAATTTCTATTTTTTTTAAAGGCTTTGGTGCATTTATTTGAATTTCCTTTTCTATTTCCTCTGTAGCCTGGGTTTTACCTCCATAAAAATTTTCCAGGGTCAACCCCTTCTTCTTGTTTTTCTTGATGGAGGGAGATTGTTGTTCCTGGGCACTATTTGCCATAACTTTGGAGGTTTTCCCTTCCCTTTTTAGTCAGAAATCTGAGTGAGATTGGCAGGCTGTCTGTGTATGGAGTTAAGGAGAAAGGATTTTGCCTGAGGCAAGCTTTCGAATCTCCACAGCTTCTGCTGTTTGCTGCCCTTCTCTGTGCTATCTTCCCACAAGCACCCACTTTCTGCACTCTTCAGCCTGTTGGGGTTTCAAGTCTAGCTGCTCTCAGGGGTAGGTCTTTGGTGGTCTTAATCAGCTGCCAAGCTGCCAAGACCTAGATGTGTCCCTCACTCACTCTAGAGGTGCCCCTCGCTTACTCACTGATTCTGGCACGTGCTGTCTCTGACTCTGGCCCTGTCAGTGGGGTGGGGGAGGGTAGATCAGCTCACATTTTGTTGGGAGCTTTATAGTGTGGCAATGCCCAAATCCCATGTAACTTCAATACTGCGCCCTACGGTAGAGTCCCTTGGTTCATATGAATTTAGGTTTTTTGGTCTTTTGAGGTAGTCTATATCAGTAGGTGCTGAGGAGAGGAAGAGTCCTGTGTCTAGACTTCCACCATGTTTACCCAGAAATCTGCAATCTCCAATTAATTTTTATTTTGTTTCCATGATCCCTTATTAAATACCATTTTATTGCACTTAATATTTCTGATTCTCTGTATTTAACTATAAAGTTTTTGTGTCTTAATAGATGGTCAGTTTTTGTAAAAGTAGCATGTACCACTGGGAAAACGATATATTTCTTTCTTTTCCTGTTAATTTCTCTCCAGATAGCTATTGGGAGTCTGGAAATCACTGTTCAATTTCTTTGATGCCTTTTTGCCTTCTTTCCTCTTCCATTTCAATTCTGACTGTCTCATTTTCTATCAGAGCTGTCTAAACATGCAAGGTTATACTGGGATCAACTCATACTAGAACCAATTGTGGAATTTTCAGTATCAGCATTTACGCATTTCCAAGCAAATGCTCCAAATCAAGGCTTAATTTATTGTTTTGTTGATTGTCTCAAGATACTCAAGAACAAGATACTCAAGAACAATGATACTCAAGAACATGATGGAGAAACTGTTATCATTGTTGATTAAATTCATAAGTGTGTCATGCATACATATTTTTTCAGAAAGCCCATTGTTAAACATTTATCAGTCCACTACCATATATATGATCTCTATACTGATGGTCAAATTCTTTGGATTGTCTATTTTTGTCCACTAGGGCAGCTTGTTGGTACACGATGGATAGAGTGCCAGGCTGGAGTCAGTATAAAACTCCTCTTCCTGAGTTCAAATCTGGCCTCAGACACTTACTAGCTACATGACCCTGTTTCCTCATCTGTAAAATGAGAAGGGGAAGGAAATGATAAACTACTCCCAATATCTTTGCCAAGAAAACCCCAAATGAAGTCACAAAGAATTGGACACGATGGAACAATGACAAAAAAAACAATAACAGCCTTAATGTCCTTAATGCCAAGGTTGAGTGCTGCCCTGTAGCTGGGTCCCCCAGGTGATGGGACCAGAGTGCTTCAAAGGGTCTATAGTTGTCACCTCTCCCCGGCACCTGACTGAGCTCTCAAACTCACAAAACATCCGTCTCAAGATAACTACTTGCTCAGCTAGGCCCAAGAGACATAAAACAGAAGAGGGGACCAGAGACTTGGATAGAACAATGTATGTGTTTTATCAGCTTTCTTTGTGACTAATTGTTATTTCTGCCAGGTAGGAAAGAACACCCAGAGAGCCCTTGCCAGGTACCATTCCCAGTGTCCCTCCCTCATCCCTCACTATTAGTAAGAGGAGACAGACAGAGAGACCGAGACCGAGAAGAGAGAGAGAGACAGACACAGGAGAGAAACAGAGAGAGAGAGAGAGAGAGAGAGAGAGAGAGAGAGAGAGAGAGAGAGAGAGAGAGAGAGAGAGACAGAGAGAGACAGAGAGAGACAGAGACAGAGAGACAGAGAGACAGAGACAGAGACAGAGACAGAGACAGAGACAGAGAGAGAGACAGAGAGAGAGACAGAGAGAGAGACAGAGAGAGAGAGAGAGAGAGAGAGAGCAGATGCTGTCTCTTCACACACCAGAAAGCCCTTCATAATCAAGCCCCCTCCAGTATTACCAGTCTTTTTACTCCTCACCACATATTCTTCAATCCAGAGACATTGATTGGCCTTCTGGCTGCTCCACACACAACACATTCCATCTCTCTACTTGGAGCAATTGTTCTGGCTGTCCCCCATGCCTGGGATACTCACCCTCCTCATCTCCTTCCCTTTAGTCCCTACTATCATCCCATTTTTTCCTGGAAGCCTTTCCCAGCCCTTCTTTTTTCTAGTACCTTCCCTCTCTTAATTATTTCCTAGTATCCCATCTATAGCTTGCTTTGTCTGCATTTCTTTGCATAGTGCCTCCTCTATTAGACTATGAGCTCCTTCAGATCAGGGACTGTCTTTTGCCTCTTTTTTCTCTCTAGTGCTCAGCAAAGTGCCTAGCAATCCTGACTGATTGACTGTCTCGCCCTTTAAAATGGCATTGTTCTCCCTTCCTGTGGCCATTTTGGAGGTATATTTGTCACATTTGTCCATATTCCCAATCCTGGAAATGGTAGCTTGACTTCTAAGGAAGGTTTGACATTGTTGCTGTGAGTGCCTTACACTAAAAAGTACCAACAAAGGCCACAACACCATCCCCAGTGGCCTCCTAAATGCCACACAAAAAGGCTCAAGCAATTTACTCAGAGATTATTCTTAGACAAGTCCAATATTCCATTTCTTTTTTAAAACTTTACCTTTTGTCTTCCAAACAATCCTAAGTATTAGTCCTAAGACAGAAGAGCCAATTGGAAATTAAGTGACTTGCCCAGAAGCTCACAGCTAGGAAGTTTCCAAGGTCAGATTTGAACCCAGGTCCCCCAGACTTGAGTCTTCATCCACTGAGCCACTTGGCTGCCTCCAATATTCCGTTGTTTTAACAGGACCTTGGTCTACAACAGCTGGTGGACCCGTAAGTCACTCTCACACTTAAATAGAAATGTTTTGCAAATTCAATAAAAGCTAATTTACAACATCTGCTATCTTCAGGGTATGGTTCATAAAGATTCAGAGCACCTCAAATCTGAGTGTAATTGCTGAATGTTCACAGTTTGTTCTCTAATCTCCTTGGGTCAGTGTTGTTTAGTCAATGAGTCGTATCTGACTCTTCATGACCCTATTTGAGATTTTCTTGGCAGAAAATATTGGAGTAGTTTGCCATTTCCTTCTGCTCATTTTACCAATGAGGAAACTGAGGCAAAAAATGCTAAATGACTTGCCCAAGACATCACAGCTAGTAGATGTTGAGACAAGACTTTTCTCAGGTCTTCCTGCCCCCATACCCAGAACTCCATCCACTGGGCCATCTTGCTACCTTTCTCAGGTCGATGGGGGATGGAGATCTCAGGGTAGGAAGCCAGTACCATAAGAACCACAGAGGCCACTGAGAGCAGGTCTTCCATGGTGGAGCTTCCAATCACCTAGGGTTCACCTTCCTCCACAAGTCTTTTCTTCTACTTAAAAGCAATCCTGCCAACCTAATCACATCTAGTACTGCCAACTGGTGTGGGCTTGTCCAGCTGGTGCCGATTCAGCAATGGAATCCAACAAGATACTGTTTGGCCATCTAATGATTAGCTAAGGAAGTTTCCTAACTGGGGCCTAGAAAGACATGCAGCGGGAATGCAGAATTAATTCAGTTGGGCACCGCTTCCCGGGCTCTGCTTTAGTCATGTCTGCACAGAAGTAAAAAAGCATCCATCAAGTTTGGGGGAAGAGCTACAGCGTTCCTACTTCTTGTTCAATCTTTCAGTAATGTCACCATGGACAGAGTCAATAAGGTTTTCTTGGCACAAATGCTGGGGTGTCTTGCCATTTCCTTCTCCAATAGGTCTCTAGTGTGCCTGCTTCATAATCCCATTTGGGGTTTTCTTGGCAGAGAAACTGGAGTGGTTTGTCAGTTCCTTCTTCAGCTCATTTTACAGATGAGGAAACTGAGGCAAACAAGGTGAAGTGACTTGCCCCAGAGTCTGGGGCCATATCTGATTTCAGATGTTTCTAATTCCAGGACTGACACTCTGTCTACTGTTCCATCTAGCTTTTGTTCTTGGACTAATATTAATTATAAAAGCTAACATTTATAGTGCCTACTATGTGCTGGGCAGTGTACTAAGTACTTTATCAATAGTCTCTCACTTGATCTCCCACTAAAATATCTTCACTGGATCTTCACCCACCAGGAAGTTGTATCAGTGATTTGTCCCTTATTTTCTTGGATCAGTTAAATTTCAAGGGAAGTTTCAATACCTTTCAAGAAAAAAACTACTAACACAGACTTTGAAAACGAGTTCCCCTTTAGTAATTTCAGACTCTTTGGGACTTCATTTGGGTTTTCTTTCTTAGTTAAACTCTTACCTTCTGTCTTGAAATCGACACTAAGCATTGACTCCAAGGCAGAAGAGTGATGCGAGTTAGGCAACTGGGATTCAGTACCTTGCCCAGGATCACACAGTTCTGAAGTGTCTGAGATCAGATTCGAACCCAGGGCCTCTCAACTCCACACCTGGCTCTCTATGCACTGTGCTACCTTACTGCCCCTATTTGGAGTTTTCTTGGCAAAGATCCTGGAGTGCCATTTCCTTCTCCAGCTCATTTTGCCCAGGGGGTAATTGAAGCAAAAAGAGTTAAGTGGCTTCCCAGGGTCACACAGCTAGTGTCTGAGGTCAAATTTGAACTCAGGTGTTTCTGATTCTGGACCTGGCACTCTATCGACTGTGCCCCCTAGTTTGGCCTCTAAAAGTTCACTAAATCACACACCCTGTGATCCTCTAAGATCTATGATCTATAGCCTGTGATCGAATTCTCTGTGATCTATCAAAGTATCACAGTAGTTAGGATTTATTTATTTATTTGTTTATTATTTACTGACCTGTGATTAGTATTTAATTTGGGGCAACAAATGCCCCAAAGTGCCAGCTGGGTCCAAAGTCAAGAAGACTCATCTTCCTGAGTTCAAATATGGCCTTAGACAAAACTGTGTGACCCTGGATAACTCACTTAACTCTGTTAGCCTTAGTTTCCTCATCTATAAAATGAGCTGGAAAAGGAAATGGAAAACCATTCCAGTATCTTTACAAAGAATGGAGACACAAAGAGTCAGACCTGACTAATCAACTAAACAACCACAACAAACCTATCATCGAGAATCACAATATTCTGTGGCAATTTAGAACATGTTTTATTTTTTTAAATGAAATCTTAATTTCTTTTTTCCCAAGAAGCTTACATTCTTTTTCCTCAAAATTATACAAAACCAAATAAAACAAGCATTTCCATATAGAAAGAAAAATAAGATTGTACGTGAATGAAATCACAAATCTCATATGTTTAATTTGCCTTTTTCATATCCACATAAATTCCATCCACAAGTGTCCCGTCCCCTCCTCACCCTCCCCTCATCACAGAAGGTAATGTCTGGGAGACCAACATGTTCCTGCGAATGAGTCTTTCATGTTTTCACCTTTCAGTTCACAATCTGGAGGTGGCATTCCCAATTTATTCTTCCAGTATTAATTCTGTAGCTAGTGCTAATGTTCTCTTGTTTCTGCTCATTTAACTCTTCATTATTCCATGTAGTTCTTTCCAAGTTGTTTTTTTTTAATTAGCCCACTTATCTCTTCTTATGGCACGATAGTATTCCATCACAATCATATACCAAAATTTGTTTAGCCATGCCCCAATCAAGGGCATCTCCTTGATTTCCAATTCTTTGTCACCACAAAAAGAACTTCCATAAATATTTTGGAACATATGGGTGCTTTTTCTTTTAACCTGATCCCCTTGGGTAACAGACCTAGCAATACTCTATAGAGTTTTATGACTCTCATATATGTAATTCCAAATTGCTCTCCAAAATGATTGGATCAGTTCACAGTTCCACCAACAATACATTAGTTCCTATTTTTCCAAATCCTTTCCAATATTTGTCATTTTGCCCTTATTTTTGTTTTAGCTACTCTGATGGGTATGAGAAGATATCTCAGAACTGTTTGGTTTGTATTTCTCTAATCAGTGATTTAGAGCATTTTTTCATATGCCTACATATATGGCTTTTGTTTCTTCATCCAAAACTTGTATGTTCATGTCTTTTGCCCATTTATCAATTGAGAAGATGGCTCTTCTTATATATATGACAACATTTGCTATACATTTTAAATATGAAACTTCTATCTGAGGAGCTGTCTATAAATATTTTTTCTGAGATTTCTGCTTTCCTTCTAATCTTGGTAATATTTATTTATTTTAAAAAAACTTTTCCATTTAAAGTACTCAAAATTATCCATTTGACATTTTATGATGTTCTTCATCCTTTGTTGAATCAAATTCTTTTCCTATCCATAAATCTGATCGGTAGTATGTTCCCTCTTCTATTTTACTTATGAGATCTCTTTTTATGTCTAGATCAAGTATGCATGTTGATCTGCCCGTCCATGTACAATTAATATTTCTCTAATTATTTAGATCTCACTATATTTGTGTAAAGAGTGTTTTTTAATTACATTCATGTAGTTCCTCGGTTTGTTTTGGCAGGCATACTACCAGGTATTTTATTCAATCTGTGTTTATTTTAAATACCACTTTCTATCTCTTCTTGCAGGAATGTTAGTAATATATAGAAATGCTGATGCTTTACGTGGGTTTATTTTATATCCTGCTACTTTGCTAAAATTATTGATAGTTTCAACTCACTTTTTAGTTGAATTTCTAGGATTTTCTCTATATACCAACATGTCATCTGCAAAAAGTGATTACAAAAATCCAGGCAAGAAGTGATGCAGACTTGAGCTAGAGTTGTGGTGGTGTATATAAGTTGAAAGAAGGGGTTTATACGAGACATGTTTTAAAGACAGAAATGACAAGATTAACAGCAGATTATGGACCAAAGTCATGTCAAGAGTGGGCTTAATTTCCCCCACGGGAGCTTATGTTTTAGCCCCTTTCTGTGTTTGTTCTTTCTTGATCTTGGGTGAATAAGCCCCATGGATGGACAGGTCCCGGCTTGGAAGCAATCCTGTGAGTTTGAAAGGCTGGGATGTCTGTCTGTGGGTAGCATCCACCAGAATGGGCACAGCAGTGTCCTCTGGAGCAGTTGCTTGTGCCATTAGCAGTGACCAAGCACAAAATTCAGAGGCATTTGGGGTTTGCGGCAGAGTGGTAGAGCGGAGCCTACATGAAATGAAAATACCTGATTACAGTCTTGAGAAACTCCTTTTTGTTCTCATCAAGTGTAAGCGTGGCAGATTGTACCCTGATAGCACCGATCTTTGAAGTGTTCAAGTAGAGAGAGCTCGGCTTGGCCCTGCAGATTAGAACTCCTGGAATAGAAGTTATAAGTTAACTTACTAAAGCCTGTTAAGTTACCGAAGCCTGTTAATATGTGCTTTGAATCTTCATTGTTTGATGTTGGCTTTTGTGTATAGAAATAAACGATGGATTCAATTTCATGCTGTAGATTTCACCTCCTCGTTTTTACTCTCCCCTCTTCCAGGAAGCCTTCCCTGGGAGCCGAAATTGATGCCATAAGCAAATCCCTCCCAGGGTGCCCCAGGTGAACACTGAGTGAACCGATGAGTGTAAAGCAGAGCCTATCTAGAGGCCCCCCGAGGCCTGGATTGGCTCACATTCTGATGGCTGAGTGAAGGAAAGGGAGAGGCAGGCCGCCTGGCCTCTTTGGGCCCCGCAGCAATGGGGGCATGAGCAGAGATCTCAAGATTGACATCTGGCTCATCTCGACAAGAGGCAAGAGCGAGCAGCCATTCTCTCAAACAGAGCATGCGAGGAAATGGTGAGGAGCTATCGAGGGCAGATATCTATCTCTGTACTTGTGCTTCTGTAAACTGAGAACGAGAACAGCTCCAGTGAGAGGGAATTGAATTTGGAGGTCAAAGAATTGAGTTCGAAATCCATCTCTATTTTCCTGTGGGACCTTAGGAAAACGTTTAGCTTCTCTGGGCTTCAGCTTCCTTGTCCATAAAAGGTGGAACTAAAAAACTAATTCAGATTTTTTTTTAATTCTAATTATTATGCACCTCTATAAAGAGATGCCTTAGTAAGCCTATGGATGGATTCCTCTTTTTTTTTTTAAACCCTCACCTTTTGCCTTAGAACCCATTGATTCTAAGGCAGAAGAGTGGTAAGGGCTAGACAATGGGGGTTAAGGGACTTGTCCAGGGTCACACAGCTAGGAAATGTCTGAGCTCAGATCTGAACCCAGGACCTCCTGTCTTTAGGCCTGGCTCTCCATCCACTGAGCCACCCAGCTGCCCCCTGGATGGATTATTCTTAAGTCACGGAGCTTCATCCACCCCTTAAGGCAGTTACACCCAACCACCAGAGGCCCTGGACTCTGCTGTGGCATACTTAGAGCCATATCCTGGTCCTTGCCTATTGTGGCGTGGTTGAACTGGGAGGCAGCTTGGTTTCTTTCTTTTTCTTTATATGTTTAGAAAGGATTGGATGAAAAGTCTGGTAGAAACCCAGACTAGTGTAGAGTACTTTTACTTTTTTGTAAACCCTTCCATTTTAGCCATTACTTTAGTCATTAAGGCCTGTGGCTTTAAAGAACCATTTCAAACAGACTAATCATAAGCTAGAAAATCAAGAATGATTTCACAATTTTAGGTGTGGCTGAAAAAAGCAGCTTTTCTATTCACGAACCTCATGCCTACAAGGAGCCCAAATACAAAAATAGCCCTCTGAGGCTTATGGCAAGAGTTCAGCTCAACCATATACGTTTTTAACCCTATCAGTGCCCTTTTTCTTTAAACCCAAGGTCCCTGCGTTGTAAAATGGCCATCATTTCTTTTCTTTTTCCTTTAAACCCTCCCCTTCCATCTTAGAATTAATACTGGGTATTCGCTCCAAGGAAGAAGAGGGATAAGGGCAGGCAATGGGGATGAAGTGACTTGCCCAGGGTCACACAGCTAAGAAATACATCTGAGGCCAGGTTTAATCATGTCTATGACTTATTTCAGACTGAATATCATCCATTATTAGACACATCAACCATTTATTGTAAGTCCTGAAGCATTCTTCTCCCCAATTTCTCTCCCCCAGATGATGGATTCCCAGCTGACGCCATCTCCCTTTCAGTGTTCGAGGGGACTCTTTCCCCAGAGACAATGTGGTGACTTGAACCCCAGCTGCTGGACTTCCCTGAAAGACTGTCCTTTGAGAATCACTTATTCAGCTGGTCTTAAGGGACCATGACTAAAACAGGACAAAACTGACTCCAGAAGTCTGGGACGTCTTCTCCCAGTGTGATCCCAATGCGATCTAGAGGAAAGCGAGCCTTTGTTTGGGGTGTACATGCGGCCGCCGGGTCACTCTGAGCTAATGAATGGTAGACATTTTC
Source organism: Monodelphis domestica (assembly GCF_027887165.1). Classification (NCBI taxonomy): domain Eukaryota; kingdom Metazoa; phylum Chordata; class Mammalia; order Didelphimorphia; family Didelphidae; genus Monodelphis; species Monodelphis domestica. Next base: position 280,934,577 of record NC_077233.1, on the reverse strand, counting down.
TCCTCTTTATTAGGACTCATGAAGTTCCCCTTAACCACAGTGTAAACTCTGTCCAGGCTCCTCGTAGGCTCATTGAGTCCAGGCTGTCCTTGGCTCCTGCTGATAGAGGCTCTAGAGGTAGTTCTGAGAATCTGCATAGCACGTGATGATCGAGTCTGACCCTCTCGATACTTGCACGTTGTCCGTTCCCCTCCCGCCTGATTGGGCAGGCGTGGGGATGGGAAGAAGACCCACCCACCCACCCAAAGCCGACCCTGACACTTGGGTGCCTCCTCAGGAAGGATGGATAGGAAGCCGCTCACTCCCGTGTCTGGAAGACGCCTCCCTTTTGGCATCACTGGATCATGCAGAGAGAGTTCCTGGAGCCTGGCCAAGTTTCCTGTGCCTCTCTGAACAACTCTCTTGCAGAGCTCTAGTTCTTGGTGCCTTTTTGCCCTCAGCTTCAGCTTTTGTGATGATGGATGGATGGATTGAGGTGTGTTCTCCCCCAGTTATCAGAGCTCAGATGGGATGGAATGGTTCCAACCCACCCCTTAAAACTCATGGTGTTGGGTTGGGTTGGGTTTTTAACATCAGCTTCATTTCTATTTCGCCTTCCTTTCCTACCCAGCAAGCCCACCCTGGAAGCAAAGATATTTTTAAACAGAAAAAGCAGTTCAACACATCAACTCTATATGATGAAACATGGACTATTCTACACTCAGAGACAAAGGGGAAAGGGGTTCCTTTTCTCAGCTTTTCTCTGGGACCAAGATCTTCAGAATGTATTGATTCTAAGACAGAAGATAGGGGTCTTAATTCAAAAATAAATAAAATCTTTTAAAGTTCTATAGACCAGTCCTGCTTTTTTAAAAAATATATTTTTATTTTTTAAAATGTTTTTTAAGGGGGCAGCTGGGTAGCTCAGTGGATTGAGAGTCAGGCCTAGAGACGGGAGGTCCTAGGTTCAAATCTGGCCTCAGACACTTCCCAGCTGTGTGACCCTGGGCAAGTCACTTGACCCCCATTGCCTAGCCCTGACCTCTCTTCTGCCTTGGAGCCAATACACGGTATTGAGTCCAAGATGGAAGGTGAGGATTTTTTTTAAATGTTTAATCCTTACTTTCCATCTTAGAATCAATACCATGTATTAGTTCCAAGGCAGAAGAGTGGTAATGGCTAGGCAATGGGGGTTAAGTGACTTGCCCAGCATCACACAGCTAGAAAGTGTCTGAGGCTAGATTTGAACCAAGGACCTTTCATCTCTAGCCTGGCTCTCAATCCACTGCACCACTGAGCTGCCCTCCCCCATCCTACCCTGCTTTTAAAGGAAACAAGTTTTGTCACAACCTAACCTAATAGGATAGCTAACTGGCACAGTGGATAGAATACCCAGCCTCAAGTCAGGAAGACTCATCCTCCTGAGTTGAAATCTGGCCTCAGACACTTTGCCTCAGTTTCCTCAACTGTAAAATGAGCTGGAGTGAATAAATGGCAAACCACTCCAGTAGCTCTGCCAAGAAAACCCCAAACAGAGTCACAAAGAGTCCAACATAACTGAAAAGAAAAGCTCAGTGATAAGTGTTTTTGACTGTTCTAAAGAGAGAGAAGCATATCGGCCCTGGTCAGGAATGGAGCCTCTGAGAGGGGCCCAAATGATGGACGCCCAGAACAAGCTTTTATTGGGAGTGGGAGTCAAGAAGAAATGAGATGACAACGTATAAGACTAAGTATTTTTTTAAACAAGTGAACTTTTATAAGAGAAAACATTGGGGACCAAAAAAGGAACACATGGCTCACAAAAAAGGACCAGCTACCATCGTTCTGAGAAGTTTCAACAATGTTCTCCACGTAATTCCATTAGAAGGCGCTAAAAAAAGCAAAGAGGGAGTAGTTAAAGGGTAAAGGATGACGATGTGAAAGGGCGCTAGGAGTCCTATTTACTTGTCTTTCATACAATGCAACGCTTATATTTTACAAAAATGGATATGATCATGCCCATAAAATTGTAACCCATGGCATTCAGAAGAGGATGTGCCAAGGAGAGCAGCCATATCATGCTTGCTCTGGCCAAACTATGAAGATCTGCAATCAAAGGAGCTGGAACAAGGTGTTCATTAAAAGTGTTCTCTCTGTATAATTGTTCACTGGACGTTTCTAGCATTCAGACACAGATTAGACTTGTTTTTCTTGGCCCTGGAAGACAGGCCAAAGGACTGACATAATATGGAAGCAGAGTAGTCCAACATTATAAAAAAAAACAAAAAACCTATTTCTTTCTTTCTTTCTTTTTAAAATAAAAACACTTTACCTATGTCTTCGAATCAATACTGTGTATTGGTTCCAAGGCAGAAGAGCAGTAAGAACTAGGTTAAATGACTTCCCCAGGATCACACATCTAGGAAATATTTGAGACCAGATTTGAACCCAGGACCTCCTGTCTCTGAGCCCAGCTCTCAATCCGCTGGACCATCTAGCTTCCCCCAAGAAAACATTTTTAACAAAGCTATCCAAAAATGGAATGGGCTCTCATGGTGGGTACTGAGCTTCCTAACACTAGAGGTTTTTAGCAGAGGTTGCTGATCACTTGTCAGAAATGCTGTAAGTAGTAAGTAGGATTTGAATACATGACCTCTGAGATCTCTCAAACTCTCCGAATCTATGCTTTTAGGCAAAGTTATGCTGATAAATGTTTTAGTAACTGGCTCTAGAAGAAAAATTCTAAGCCTGATGCTGTTAAGTTTTACTAATATTGTTAACATCTGAGCATTATTAATATTTTCTGTATCACTTTCTTAAGTCTAGACAATCAACAAAAGATTAAACCAAGCCCCAATTTGTAGCATTTGCCAATTTTTGAGCTGTAAATACTCAGCAGAGAAAATTTATAAGTGGTTCCCTTGATCTGTTTCAAGCTGGCTCTAGTACATCCCATAACATAAAATACCTGTGGCCCCCACAAAATCAAATTATTTTTAAAAAATATGCATGCTGATAAAAAGTAACTTGAAAATGTATCCCTTATTCCACCCCTCTTTGATGCCACCCTTGTCATACCGCAAATGCCAATATCTCTCTGCTAATCAATATGGTAAATCAAGGAAAGAGGAAAAGGTCCTGTGTACATAAAATATTTGTAGCAACTCTTTTTCTGATGGCAAAAATGTAGAAACTAAGGGGATGAGCATCCGTTAGGGAGAGGCTGAACAAATTGGGATAAATCATAATGGAGAACTATTGTATTAGAAGAAGTGAGAGAAAGAATGGATTCAGAGAGGCAGAGAAAGGCTTGTGTGAACTGATGCAGAGGGAGGTAAGCAGAACCAGGAGACAAATTTATACTGTAACAATAGTATTACAAAAATAAACAATTTTGGAAGACTTAAGAACTCTGATCTGCTAAATGATCAGCCATGATTCCAGAGGACTGATAAAGAAGAAAGTGGTTCATATCGAGACAGAGAAATGATGGTCTAATATGGAGAATAAGAAACTCATTTTTGGACTCAACCAAATTGGAACTTGTTTTCCTTGGCTATATGTGGGATACAAGGGTTCTTTTCTCCCTCGCTCCTTCCCTCCTTCCTCCCTCCCTCATCCCCATCTCTTTCATTCTCTTTCCATTTCCCTTTTCTTTCTCTCATCCTTTTTCTTTTTCCTTTCCCTGCCTTCCTGCCTTCCTCCCTCCCCTCCCTTTCTCTTTCCTTTTTTCTTTTTTCTTTCTCTCTTCCTTTCTTCTCCTTCCTTCTTTGCTTCCTTCCTTTCTTCCTTTTTCCCTGCTCCCCTCTTTCTTTCTCTTTCCTTTTTTCTCTCTTTCTCTTCTTTCCTCCCTTTCTTTATCTTTCTTTCTTCCTCCATTCCTTTACCTAGATTGGCGGCTAGAGGGCACAATGAATAGACCTAGGACTACCATTGAGAAGACCTGAGTTCAGATCCAGCTTCAGATGCTTTGTGGGACCCTGGGCAAGATGCTGCCTCAGTTCCTCAACTATAAAATGGGTACAATAATGACATTTATTTTACAGAGTTGTTGTGAGGATCAAAGAGAAGTATTAAGTAGTTAACACAGTGCCTGGCACATTGTTTGTACTTAATAAATGCTTCTTCCTTTCCCTCTCTCCTTCCTCCATTCCCTTCTTTCTTTACTTATTTCTTTCCTTTCTTCCTTTTCAGTGGGTGTGAGAGGTGAGAAAAACAATGAATGCTTAACAATTGAAAAAATTTTAATTTGGCAATCAATGTAAGAAAAATTAGATTTTATTTAAAGCCTACAACAGTCACATAACCTATGTGAATTCACACTTCTGCATCATTCTTTTGAAGTATAGACTGATACTAGTTGTTATATAATTAATGTGTACTCATACTGTATCAGTTCTTTGCGGGACACAACTAGTTGTATGCTAGAGCCAGCTGATTATTAAATATTTAGTCTGAGCATTTACACCTTAGAAATCCTCAAATATTCGAAATCAGAACTTGATTTTTTTTATTTGTCTAGGCAAGAAAATGTTAGTAATGCAGATTAAACTGAAAAAAAAAAAATAAAACGTGTCAAGTGTATATTTCCCACCCACTCTCAGAGAGTTGGTTGTTAAACATTTCCCAGCATTTCTGAACTGTCTCTTTCTTGGGTGTCTAGCTTCTCTTACTTGGTTTGAATTCTGTCATAAACTGAAGAACAGAATAAATCCACCTCCTACTCCAAATGGACTTTGTTTTCCAGCTCTGTTGCCTAAATCAACAATGTGGGGCCCTTCAGAATATGTGCTTCTGAGCATCTAATAATCTCGCTAGAAACTATTCCAGAATGACAACACTGGAAAAGAGATCTAGTTTGTCTACCTAAAAAAAAAAAAGGAAAACTGCCTCTCCCAAGTTTGAAAGAATTACTCAGATCTCGAGCCAACTTGTAACTTTCCTAGGGAAGAGAACAACAACAACAAACCCAGCAGATCATGTGTTGTCACATCATTTATAACTGCTCCTTTCTGACACATTCCTGGCTTGGCTGGTTTCAGGGGAGGCTCTCAAACACCTTTTCATGATTCTCCCACTTCCCTTTAGGATCTGTTCTGACTCTATTGAGCCACTGAGGGCAGCTTGATGGGATTGGATAGAATATCAAGTCTGCAGGCAGGAACACCTGAGTTCAAACCTGGCCTTAGATGCTTTCTAACTGTGTGACCTTGGGCAAGTCACTTAATCCTCTTTGCTTCAGTTTCCTCATCTGTAAAACAAGCTGGAGAAGGAGATGTATTTTGAAGTTCTTTCTCCTCTTTCGGTATTCATTGCACAGTATAACCTAAAGCATCTATATGGTGCAATGGAAAGAGTTCTAGGCTTGGAATCAGGAAGACCTGAATTTAAATCCAAACTCAGGACCTTCCTAGCTCTGTGGCCTGGGCCAAGTCCCTTAATCTCTGTTTGCCATTGGAGGAGAAAATGGCAAACCACTCCAGCATCTTTGTCCAAAAATGGACTTGGGTCCATGAGGTCATCAAGAGTCATATATTTCCTCATAGACTGGACTTCCTTCATCTTTTTATGAGCAAAGTCAACCAGAGAGCTCTAGGTCAAATGTTCTCAACCCGGGGTATGTGGATAGATTTCTAGAGGTTCAATGAATGGGAAAAGAAAATATCTCTATTTTGACTAAGTTCTAACTGAAATTCAGTATTTTCTTCAGTTACAATTTTTTAAGGGAGGAAGGAATGAAGCATTTACTAAGTGCCTACTACGTGCTACATCTATACTATGCTAAGTGCTTCACAAAAACTAACTCGTTTGATTCTCTGATACCCTGGAAGGTAAATGTTATTTTGATCACTATTTTACAGTTGAGGAAACTGAGGCAAACAGAGATGGAGTGACTTACCCAGGGTCACACAGCCAGTAAGTGACTGAGGAGGGTTTGGGTCCAGCATCATGACCATCAGAAATAAAAAGGTCAGTAGGTTTCACCAGACTATCACAGTGACCCATGATACAAAAATGGTTAAGAACTCGTGTTCTAGGCTCAGGAGAATCTTCTAGTAGAACAACATTGCCCAACATTTTTCGCCGTGAAACTCGATTGGTTTCGATCTAAGCTGTAAATCACTCTAGGTCCATTGGCTGACTCTCCACATGAACAACATCAATTATAAGAGATCGTGAGGATATTTTGGTTGGAGGGAAGCATATGAAATATATACATATACATGCCATGATAATAGAGTGGCAGGGGAATAACAAAGAAGAGAAGATGAAGAAAGACCAAAATAGGAAGGAAAAGGAGTGAAATCTAAGTCCCCGGTTTGCTAACATACATGCCTAGTAATACACCCTAAGAATTATAATAGTGAGCATTATATAGCATTTACTATGTACCAGGTTCTGTGCTTAGCTTAGGGCTTCATAGTTGTTATCTTATTCTAGGCTTACAGCACCTTGGAGGTAAATGCCATTATTAGCCCCATTTTACAGCTAAGAAAACTGAAGCAAATAGAAGTGATTTTCCCAGGCTTACGTATCTAATAAGTTTTTAAGGCTGCATTTGAGCTCCATTCTTCAGGACTACAGACCCGGGACTCTGCCCACTATACCACATACTTTCCTAACGTAGATCTGGCTTCAAATGGCAGTTCTACCATTTACTGCGTCTCTGGGTATTTGGGGGTAAGAATGAGAGATTCAGGTTAAGTAGCCCAGGGCTCCTTCTACCTCTAAATGTGTTGCTGTTCAAAGAGGCTTGGCACCTGTAAGATTTAAATAATGTTCAATGCTTCAAATATTATTTTATAAAGTCTATTATCTGACAAAATAGAATCACGTGACCAAGTTTTCTACCTGCTCAAAAATCCCCGCTCCACCAAAGCCACAACAGTCAGGGAAGAGAGAGAGAGAGAGAGATGGAACTCCACCCAATCTAGATGCTGTCTACGTCAGCACTCACAACAGGAAGTGAGTAGGATGCTGGGCATCATCGTTTTGCTGGGGATCAGAGTTTTTAGGGTAATAGATTCAATTACACCCAACTCTGGTGTGAGAATGTCTGAGCCCTCTTTAGGCTGCTCATCCATTTTTGGTGTCCACCTGGAACTCAACTCTCATCTGTGGGTCCAAAAAGCTGTAGCATGCCTAGCAGCCACATCCCAGTAAGGCATCTCCGCAAATGGCCTAAACCAGGTTGTGGGTAAGTGACGGGCCACAAAGCCATCAGTGAGTTAGAGGATGTCTACCCCACGCAGGAGAAGACTTCCCCTAGCAGAATTGGGGGGGGGGGAATGAGAATTATTTGTCCTACAGTTCTGAAAGTGGTAGAAACCAGCTCTCCAGAGCACCTAGAGCTTGGTCAGACATGAAAGATGTCAAGGATGCCACTGTAGTTGTCCTGGCTTTGATCTTGCCACCGGACTTTGATGACTCTCTGTCTCACTTGTGCATTCATGCACGAGTCAAGACACCACCCATGATGCCATTGGTCCTCTTTGAAGACAAAGGACAAACAACATCTGTAATGGCAGATCATCAATCAGAAGAACCTTTCGGTTTGTTGGGCTGTGTCACCTCCCAAAGGGGTAGGCATGACTTGTAGCTCCACAGGAATGGACATGTGCTCTGGCTCCGTATGGAATAACTTCACGTGTTTAGGAATGACATGGGGATCCCCTACTGGTCTCCATGCCTGAAGAGAGTTGTGTCTAAGAGGGAGCTACAGCAAAGACCGAGTCAAGAGGACCCTCCACTTAGTAGGTCGTAAAAGGAAAGGAGAAATGCTGTTTTTCTCTGCCTCTCTTCTGAGTGGGTTACTTTGGAACTCTGCTAGCTATCCTTTGGCTTCCCTGTGGGTGGGGGAGGACATTTCCTTTCCAAAGCCATAAAGGCTACCACATGAGCACATGGCAGTGAGAATGTGCTTTGTACAAGGGACGTAACTCATTTATTCCTTTCTATGCCGTACATTGAATGCCGTTCTCCTTCCTTTCTGGGAGAACCTAGACATGAACCAAACCTAAACTTTAAACCATTTCCTGAAGCACACATCGAAGGAAACCCAGATCCAGGGCTGAAGCACCAGGACGCCTCTCCTCTTGGCTCTTTCTTCCTCCAAGTCCAGACTCTGAGTGGTTATCCTGAGGAATGGAGATTGGCACTCTTAGTAATCGCCTGGTGAATTCGAGAGGCCAAAAGTTCCTGAATTTGTGGGAGCTGCCCATGATTCCTGCAGCAACACTGCTTCTGGGAAAAGAGGAGGCGCCACCTCCAAGGGAATTTGCCACAAGGATATTGAAGTTGGAAGGGCTAACGAAGGAAGCTTAATCCATTCCCTAGTTTGCCAAGATGTCTGGACTTGGGATTTGTACAGACGGTACAGGGTGGAGGAGAAAATGAAGTACTCATTCAGCATCCCAAAATGTGCCGTTACCTTTGGGGATAGTAGCACAAGTATGGCGGGTCATAAGCTTACATTCTAATTGTATTTTAATATGATTCTTAATTATATTTAATAGATTTTATTTATATAAAATTGTTCAGATACATTTGAGAGCAAACATGTTTTGAATGTCAATCGAGATTGTACCCTAGGGAAAGCGTACAAAGCTGCTTTGTCTGCTTCCAGCCATCCATGTGTGTTAGCTTAGCTCTAAAGGATTCAAGAATTTTGGAATGATGAAACAATCCTCCTATTGGTCCATTAGCCCTGTGATGACAACAGGGGAGAGGCTACATCAGTTAAAAAGGAGAGATACTCCCTCTCCCTCTCCCTCTCCCTCCCCCTCCTCCTCCCTCTCTTCCTCTCTCCCTCCCCCTCCCTCTCTTCCTCTCTCCCTCTCCCTCCCTCTCTTCTCTCTTTCCCTATCCCTCTCTCTCTCTCCCTCCCTCTCTTTCTCTCTTCTCTCTCTCCCTCTCCCTCTCTCTCTCTCCCTCCCTCTCTTTCTCTCTTCTCTCTCTCCCTCTCCCCCCTCTCCCCTCCTCTCTCTCCCTCTCCTCTCCCTCTCCCTCCCTCCCTCTCCCTCTCTCTCTCTCCCTCTCTCTCTCTCCCCCCCCCCCTCTCTCTCTCTCTCTCTCTCCCTCTCTCTCTCTCTCTCTCTCTCTCTCTCTCTTCCTCTCCCTCTCTCTCTCTCTCTCTCTCCCCCTCTCTGCCTCTCCCTCTCTCCTTCTTTCCCTCTCCCCCCCTCTCTCCCCCCCCTCAGGCACTTCCCCAGGCACTTACATTATACATTATAAAACACATCTGCGTTGGTAGTAGGAGTTTCAGCACTAAGAGTTCCCTATACTATAGCACTGAAATCACAATAGTCAGGTGAGATAGCAAGATGATACCAGAGGAGTTTCAGGCTTAAAGCTGACTTTGCTGGGGATTTCTCCCGGATTATCAGAGTGCCACTTCATAAAGTACTTCAGGAATTAAAAACTGCAAAGCTGGTGAGTGTGTCCAAACAATCAATCAACCAATCAAACAGCAAGAATGAATTAAGCACTGATTATGTGCCAGCTAGGCAGTTAGGCAGCACAGTGGATAGAATGTCCCATCTGGAGTTGGAAGACTCATCCTCATGAATACAAATTCCACCTCAGGCACTTACTGACTATTTGACCCTGGGCAAGTCACTTACCCCTGTTTGCCTCAGTTTCCTCATCAACAAAATGATCTGGAGAAGGAAATAGTGAACCACTTCAGGATCTTTGCCAAGAAAACCCCAAATGGAGTCACAAAGAGTGTGGCATGATTTAAAAATGTCTGAAAAACAATGTGTCAATCATAGTACTAAAGTGCTGGAGATAAAAAGAAAGCAAAAGAGTTCCTGCCCACTAGAAGCTTACCTTCTAGAGGGAGAGACAACACACATATAGAAGATATTTATAGAATAGGTGAAAAGGACCTGGGGGGGGGGGGGGTAACAGATAGGTGGGAACAGAAAAGACCTGCTACATAAGGCAGGAGCTGGGCCTTGAAGGAAACCAGGGATTCTAGGATGGGGAGGTAGGACGAGAGAGAGCGTTCCAGGCACGGAAGAAAGTCAATGCCAAGGCATGAAGACGGGAATTGGAGTATCATGGGTGAGAAGGAGCAGAGAGCTAATTTAGTTGGGTTGCTACAGTACATGGAAAGAAGCAAAGTATAAAGCCTAGAAAAGTGTGATGGTGATGGATTATGAAAGTTCAAATGTCAAACAAAAGAATGTGTCATCAGAGTCCTTCCCAGCTGGCTTTGCATTTGGGACTATAATCCTAACTTCTGGGGACCTGGCCTTCACCCCTGTGAAAAGCTTCCTATAAGGCACCCCTTTCCCTTCCTTACATTCTTTAATAGACAATCCTGGTGTACATGAAAGTTTCAGAGAGGTCAAAGTAAAATTGAATTAATTCTCTTTCACTGAAAAAAAAATCAGCCTAGGCAGCTGTAGCCTCTTTGACTATTGTAATTAGAATTATTATCATCTACCATATCAAAAATTACCTTTGAAAGAATAGATTTTTTAAGTTTATTTTTTCAGTTACATTTGGAACCATCTTTGACAATCATTTTCTGATATTTTGAAATTCAGATTCTCTCTCTTTCCCTTTCTATCCCCTCCTCCCCAAGGAGTTAAGTAGTTTGATAGAGATTATGCCAGTGCTTTCATGCAATATGTATTTCTATATTCCTCATGCCATGAAGGAAGACACATATCACAACACAATTAAAAAAAACTTAAGAAGGAAATAAAGTGAAGGAAGTGTGCTTTGATCTGCAATCAGACTCCAACAGTTCCTTCTTTGGCTATGGAGAGTATTTTTTTTATCATGAGTTCCTTGGGATTTTCTTGAAACCTTGTTTTGCTCATAATAGATTAGTCCTTCACAATTGACAATGTTACAAGTTTTCTGTTACTGTATACACTGTTCTCCTGGTTCTGCTCACTTCATTTTGCATCCGTTTTTAGAAGTCTTTCTAGGCTTTTCTGAAGCCATCCTGTTCATCGTTTCTTCTGGCTCAATAGTGTTCTGTTACAACCATGTACCACAAGTTGTTCAGCCATTTCCCAATTGAGGGACATTCACTTTCCACTTTCTGTCACTACAAAGAGAAATGCTAAAAATATTTTGGTAAAAGTACATTCTTTTCCCCAACTCTAATCTCTTTGGAATCCAGACCCCACAGTGGTATTGCTAGGTCAAAGGATCTGCAGAGTTATATGGTCATTTGAACGTCATTCTCTGTTGCTCTCCAGAATGGTTGTTATCAAATTCATAATTCTACCAACAGTGTGTTGGTGTCCCAATTTTCCCACATCCCCTCACACGTGTATCATTTTCCTTCTTGGTCATATTAGCCAGTCTGATAAGTGTGAAATGGTATCTCTGAGTTCTTTTCATTTGCGTTTCACGAATCAATAGGGATTAGAAGCATTTTTTTTCATATGACTATAGGTAGTGTTGATCTCTTCCTCTGAGAACTGCCTGTTCATATCTATAGTGAAGGAGAAGAGATGGTGGGGAGAGAGAGGGGATAGAGGTGAGAGAGAGTGAAAGGATTGTTCTCTTTGTTCTGCTCCTCCCTTACTTCTGGGGAGAGATAAGCCAGGCCCCATCCTCTTGGAGAAAAGGAGTATGTCTCCACAGAGATATTTTCTGGGAGATGGAGAACAGGAGACTAAAGTGGGATTGCCTCAGTGAGATGACAAAATGTCTCCCTCAGAGGAGCCCAGGGTTCCTGGGGCCCAATCTATCCTTGAGAGGCGAGATGATCTCTCATGCCTCTCCTTCTCCCAGGGACATTAACTGTCTGTCAGTCTCTCTCAGGATCTTAGGAGTTGTTAACTGCCAAGGAAAGATGTCAGTTCCCTTTGGCCAGACAAACTTGAATCACTGGGATCTAGGGGTCAACCCTCTTTTGGGGAGAAGAGTGACCCTCCCCAAATCTTCAATCCCCTTAACTATGCTGTTTAGAGACAGGCCCAAACCCAAATCATAAATATCAAATAATTTATTGAGATTCAAACAGGAAGGGGATGGCAAGGATGGCAGGCAAGAAAGTGGATAGATAGGGAAGCCCTACAGATTGTCCCCTCTAGCAGGTGCCCCCCCAGAGTCTGGAGGTCATAGGCTTCTCAGCCCTGATCTCTCCTTTTTGCCTACTGCTTTCTTGTCCCTACTGTCAACTAGCTAGATCTTGAAAGTATGGGTCCAGGGACAGATGAGAGAGAGAGAGAGAGAGAGAGAGAGAGAGAGAGAGAGAGAGAGAGAGAGAGAGAGAGAGGGAGAGAGAGAGGGAGAGAGAGAGGGAGAGAGAGGGAGAGGGAGGGAGAGGGAAGGAGAGGGAGGAAGAGGGAGAGGGAGAGGGAGGGAGGGAGAGGGAGAAGGAGGGAGAAAGAGAGAGAGAGAGACAGAGAGAGAGAGAGACAGAGAGAGAGAGACAGAGAGAGAGAGAGACAGAGAGAGAGAGACAGAGAGAGAGAGAGACAGAGAGAGAGAGAGAGAGAGAGAGAGAGAGAGAGAGAGAGGGAGAGAGAGAGAGAGAGAGAGAGAGAGAGAGAGAGAGAGAGAGAGAGAGAGAGAGAGAGAGAGAGAGAGAGAGAGAGAGAGAAATCTCAAGACAAGGGTCTGTGGATGGCTCTGTTCAAAAGTACAGCTCCACAGTCCTACTTGAGGATTTTTAGACTGCTGTAACTGAAGAGGTCTCAGATGGGATAGTAGGTCTCCAAAGAAATAAGAACTCCAAAGAGTTCTTAGCTTCAGGGAATCCACCTCTCTCCTCTACCTTCCCCAAGTCAGAAGTGAGTTGCCAATTGGATCTTCAAGCTTCTGATCCTTTTTAGAATTTCCAGCTCTTTTTTCCTTGCCCCTCCTCCACTCTCACTTCAGCTGGTCTCCCCCAGAGACTGGACTCTCTTCAATGTAGAATCTCTCTTCTCTTCTCTTATATATCCTTTGACTATTTATCAATTGAAGAATGCTTTCTCTTCTTAAAAATTTCACTTAGTTCTCTATATAATTGAGAAATGAAGCCATTGTCAGAGATGTTTGCTATAAAGTTTTTTCTCAGTTTGTTGTTTCCCTTCTAATCTTGGTTGTATTGATTTTGTTTATACAAAAACTTTTAAATTTAATATAATCAAAATTATCCATTTTATTTCTCATTGTGTTCTCTATGTCATGTCTGGTCATAGATTCTTCCCCTTATCTATCAGTCTGACAGATAAACTTTTCCATGTTCCCCTCATTTGTTTATGGTATCACTCTTTCTTTCTTTCCAGGTCAAGTATTCATTTTGACTTTATCTTTGTGCACTGTGTGAGATGTTTCTGCCATATTGTTTTTCCAGCAGTTTTTTGTCAAATAATGAGTTCTTCCCCTAAAAGTATGGATCTTGGGTTTATTGAACATTAGGTTACTATAGTTATTAACTACTGTGTATTGATTACCTAACCTATTCCACTGATCCATTATATTTCTTAGCCAGAATTAGATTCTTGTTTGGATGATAACTGCTTTATAATGCAGTTTGAGATCTGGTACAGTGAGATCACCTTCCTTCACATTTTTTTTTCATTAATTCCCTTGATATTTTTGACCTTTTGTCCCTCCAGTTGAATATTGTTATTATTTTTTCTAATTCTAGGAAATAAAATTTGGGTAATTTTATTGGTATGGCACTGAATAAGTAAACTCATTTATATAGGATTATAATTTTTATTATATTAATTTGGTCTATCCATGAGCAATTAATATTTTTTTAAACCTCACCTTCCATCTTAGAATCAATACGTTGCATTGGTTTCAAGGCAGAAGAGCAGTAAAGCCTAGGCAGTGGGAATTAAGTGACTTGCCCTGGGTCACACAGCTAGGAAATGTCTACAGTCAAATTTGAATCCAGGACTTCCTGTCTCTGGGCCCAGACTCTCATTTCACTGACCCATTCCAGATATTTTTTTTTCAAATGCTTTTTCTGCATCTATTGAGATAATCATATGCTTTCTGTTTGTTTTGTTATTGATGTGGCCAATTATGCTGATACTTTCCCTAATATTGAACCATCCCTGTATTCCTGGTATAAAACCCACATGATTATGGTGTATGATTCTTGTGATATAATGCTATAAGCTCCTTGTTAAGTATTTTATTTAAAATTTTTGCATCAATATTTATTAGGGAGCTTTTCCTAGTTTAAGGATTAGTCCCCTATTTGCATAATAAAAGGAATTTGAAAGAATTTCCTTCTTCTCTTATTTTTCCAAATATTTATATAGTTTAGGAGTTAATTGTTCTTTGAATGTTTGGTAGAATTCATTTATGAATCCATCTAGGCCCTAAGGTCTTTTTTCTTAGAGAATTGTTTGATAGTTTTTTTCAATGTATTTTTCTGTGAAGGGTTGTATTCTATTTCCTCTTTTGTTAATCTGGGCAGTTTATATTTTTTTAATATTCATCCATTTCACTTAGATTGTCAGGTTTATTGGCATGTAGTTGAACAAAATAACTTAAAACCCAACAATGGCTTTAATTTCTTCTTTGTTGGTTGAGATTTCACCTTTTTCATTTTTGTTATAGGTAATTTGGTAATTGGTCATTTCTTTTTTTAATCAAATTAACTTATGGTTTATCTATTTTATTTATTTTTCATAAAATGAGCTCCTTGTCTTATCTATTAGTTCAATGGTTTTACTTTAAATTTTATTACTCTTCCCTTTCATTTTTAGGATTTCCATTTGGTATTTAACTAAGGATTTTAAATTTGTTCTTTTTCTAGTTTCTTTTAATTGCATGCCCAGTTCATTGATCTGCTCTTTTTCATTTTGTTGATGTAAGCATTTAGAGATATAAATTTCCCCCCAAGCACAGTTTTATCTGCATCCCACAAATTTTGGTATGTTGTCTCCCACCATTCTCTTTAATGAAATTAATAATTATTTCTATGATTTGGGTTTTTTGGCCCATTTCCTCTTTAGGATAAGATTATTTAGTTTCCAATTAGTTTTTAGTCTTTCTGCTATACTTTGTTAAATGTAATTTTTATTGCTTTATGGCCTGAAAAGGACACATTTGATATTTATACTTTCCTATATTTGGGTGTAAGGTTTTTATGTCTTATTATGTGGTCAGTTTCTGTGAAGGTGCCATATTATGACTGCTGAGAAAAGGGTATATATTCTGTAAAAATTAAAATTAATCATCAATAATTAAAATATATTTTAAAAGATTTATTAATAATCAATTAGAAATAAAGGAATAAAAAGGTAACAAAAAAAGCACATGCCCATGGCTAATCAGCCTTTTCAAAATCCCTGTTTACTACCACAGTCACCAACAAGAAGCAAAGAGGGCAGACCAGGAATGCCCACTGAATTTATACCTGTCTACAGGAAGTACATAATGACAGGAAGTCAGTGGGCTCCTTGAAAATGTAGTCTTTAGGGTAACAGACTTCCAATTACACATTTGCCCTGATGATCATTTTGGGAGACTAGTCTCCCCAAGTGATCATTTAACATAATCAACTTTTATATTACAATAATTTGGGAATAAAAGGGGAAAAGAACAAAAACCAATGATTGCTAGGCTCATTGACAAAAAGCCATTTTGGGGAAGTCCCCTTCAGCATGAGTATATATGCAAAAACAAATGCATTCAACCCCAGACAGTTCAAATCACCACATCCCAAAGTTCACTCTGGATGTTCTGATGTAGTGTGTGGTCTGTGCAGGCATCTTCATGAAGCTTCTCCAAATAGTTCACTTTCTGGATTTAGAGAGCTAGCATGTTCCTTACCCTAAAATTACTCTCAAAAGAATTTAAACTTTGCATTTTAGAATAATACTACATTCCTCCCTGAGGAAGATGTTGAAAAACACAGGGATAACTTAGGGATGCATGGCTGAGATATGAGGTATATGAATCAATTAGCAAGAGAAATCAAAAACATCAAAATAAATCAAAATAAAAGAGAAAAAATAACTTTTGGATGAAATATAGAATATCAAAATCTTATGTGTAAAAATTCTAAGTAAAGGAAAATAAACCTTTAGCAGGTCCTTGAATCAGGACCCAATTAAAGTGATTTATGTAACTATTCACTTATCCATTCAGTAGCCAGGACTACAGAAAGTTTGCCACACTATGAAAGACAGAAAAGGGACTAGATTTAACAGCAAATGGGAGCCAGAATAATCGATGTTATGTACTTGATATAGAGTGTGTGGTACAAGGAAGTCCTGCAATTAACACATTTTAAACAGCCTCAAGTCTCACACATGATCAACTCCTTGAACTCTTTGCATAGAATGTCATCAATCCACATAGGTTTGGTTTGGTCTCTTTGACTTTTAGCTCTATTGGCACTTGGCACTGTACAATGGCTCTTTTTGTATTCCCTTCTCCTGGAATCAGACACAATCATTAAGCAAAGTCCCATAATTTTTAAACAATCAATGGCATCATTTTTATAGTCTAAAGCTTCTTGGGTATCCATTAATATTATGGCAAATATATATTTTAACTTTTGTTACTGCAAAATAAAAAAAAAATAAAGAAAATCTCAACATTAGTGACATATGCTTCAAATACAAAAGGAGATAAAAAATAAAACTGAAATGCTTTATTGCACATGCAAGCAAAAACAACAATAAAAGTTTTAAAAATAAAAAATATATAGCTTACAATCAGTGACATCTTGTGTCAGCTAAGAAGAGGTAGAATACAATGGTTTCTCACCCAAAAAATTAGATCCATTTCCTTTTTAACTTGGTCAAGATCCATTTGCACTTGGTGTGAGTACAAATGATGTTTTTACAAAGTAACAGTTTTTTTTAAAAATAAAGAACAGTGGTATAACAGGTATTGCACATTCAAGAAGTATCAAAATCCCCAAAATAGCCTATTTAATGACAACAGCAAACAAACCCACTATCATATTTTACATGAGTTGCTGTATGACATTTTTTTAAAACCTATGAATTGATAGATACTTGTCACAAGCTTTTCAGGTGTAGCAATCTTTCAACATTGGCTGAGATATTTTTTTTTCTATTACTGCCATCATTACAAATGTGGCAGAGGAATGTATAAAAGACACAAACCTCTGTTCTGTTGATGCTGGTTCTAAAAACGTCACCAAGAATCTAGATCATTCTAGTGGAAGGTAGAGTAAGCTGAAGAGTTACAAATGAGAGATGCTCCCTCTTGGGAGCCATCCAGGGGTACCATGCCCTAGGAACAACTTCCCAGCTCCTCTGGTATGAGACAGTGATATGTTCCATCCATTTATATTTTTACAAATGTGGAGATGGGGATTATAATTGCACTTCACTTCAGCTACTAAATGGACCCTTTACCTCTTATTACAAATAACTCAGAGGCAAGCAAGATGATCAGCCAGAGGTATTAAAAAATCTAAAAATAATGTCTGAAGACCCCTTACAATCAATTTGAGATATTTAGCTCATTAAATTCTCCAAAGGTTGTTATACAATTATAACCAGTTTTGATGAAGTCCATCTATCATCATCTATGTGACAATTAACAAAGGCAAAATGGAAGAAAAAGGCTGTTTTTATGGGCTTATACAATGATATTTTGTTCAGTATAGTTATAGGGGAAAGGTAACAGAATATATCTAAAAGCTAAAACACAGTAGATTAAAATTATTTCAGTGTAACAGAATATCACTGATCAGATTAATATATGAACTTAAAACAACAAAATTAAAAATCTTAAAGCAGACAATAAGCAAGATACAATAAGATACCGAGACTATCATAAAACAATGGAGTCTGAAAAGGTTTAAAAATTTTTACCTCCAGACTCTTTAAAATTCCTTCTCTTTCCATTTAGATTCCTTTTGTCATAGTGAGGGAGAATTCCTCATTGAACATGATGTGGAGGAATCCCAAATTGGATGTATCTTAGAGACTGGGTAGGCCCAAATGGCAAGGGGTTGTAGGGAGATGAATTTCTCTCAGGCAAAATAATTAAAAGGACCAGTGCACCAAAGAATGGTAGGAAGAAAAAGCATACTAAAACTGGGAGCTTTTTGAGATAGGTAATGCACTGTTCTTTCATAAAGTGCATCATGCTTGCAATTTTACTTCCTGTTTGGAAGAGTAACCTTCCTTCCCTTTCCCCCTTGGGGTAAAACACTTGGAAGCAGCTTGTTTCCTCTGCTACATGGACAGGGAGTTAGGAGGCTAATTATTGCCTAAGGAAAACACACCCTAGTTTTTACCAGCTGCCTAGAGATTGGCTCCAAGGACTCCCAGTTTGTGAGTTCCAAAGACATGGCAACAGCTACCAACAGCACCAAAAGGAACAGCAACATCAGCCAGAGCTTGGGCTGGGGCTAGGACCAGGGCTGGGGCCAGAGGATCAGGAGGTCAGGAGCAAATGGCTGGAACAACCCAGTAGACTGGATTGGCAGCAGTAATGCCAGAAGTAGCAGCAAGGAATGCTACTCAAACAGATGGGTGAGAGAAGCATCTTATCTCTTCTCTGCCAAGAGTCTCTGGCTAAGTCCCTCAAACTAAAGCAGTCGAACTAGTAGGATGGACAACTGGCAAAAAGTAGGGGGAAAACCAGCAGAAGTAGGGCAGCAGCTTTGAAGGGAGTTCGGAGTCCTCTCAGAGTTCATGAGGGCAGGGGGAGAGGAAGAGGGAGGCAAAAAGCTATGGCAAGAGAAATGTGGCTTTAAAAAATTTACCTGGGCTATCTTTAAAAATTGAGTTTTTTCTCCAACTCCAGTGGTTGCCATCTTTGTAAAAATTAAAATTATTGATTTTAATGATTATTATGATTATTAGAAATAAAAGAATAAAAAGATAACAAAAAAATTTTAAGTGCCCATGGCCAATCAGCCTGTTCAAAATCCCCACTTAACACCACAGTTGCCAACAGGAAGGAAAAGACGGCAGACCAGGAACACCCACTGAATTTATCCCTCTGTCTACAGGAAGTACATAATGACAGGAAGTCAGTGTACTCCTGGGAAATGTAGTCTTTAGGGTAACAGACTTCCAATTACACATTACTCTGTTTATCTCCTTGCCTTAAATGTGTTTCTTATAAGCAACTTATTGTGGGACTTGGGTTTTTAAGCCAATCCGCTATCCTTTTCCATTCTATGGGGGCTCATCCCATTCACATTCATAATTATGATTATAATTGCCTGTTTCCCTCCATCTTATTTTCTCTGTTTTCCCTTTTCTCTTTCTCCTTTCAGCCTTTTCATGTTCACAAATGTTTTGCTCCTGAACATCACCTCCACCAATTCACTTCCTTTTTGCCCACCCCTCCCCTCTTCTCTTATTTCTCTTTTCCTCCTACTTCCATATAGGGTAAGGAAGTTTGTTATAACTGGCCAATTGTGCCTTTTATTCCCACTTTGAGCTAATTCTAATGAAAATAAAGTTCAAGTGTTGCCTGCTTCACCTCCCATCCTCTCTTCCACTGTATTTACTCATGCAAGCGTAGATGTTTTTATCAGAATTCTTAGACTTTCTAGATGTCTAGAAGATACACCTTCCAAAGGAAAAAAATTACATGCATCTGACTGCAATATCCAAGAGCTACATAACCAAAGTTTCCCATTAACCAGGAAAAGCCCATGAGTAGCCAGGGCAGAAAGGAGTCCTGGTAACTGAAGAGGCTAGAGTTCATGTGTATATTTGGATTTCTTTTGCTTCTTATTTGGACAAGCATTAAAGTAAAATTCTGACTCAAGAAAAGTGGATTCACAAACCAACTAGGAAAGGTCACTGAGTCCACGCAAAAGGAGCATAAATGAAAGTCCTGTTTAATTAAAAACTGAATACACCTGGATCAATGACTAAGAAGTTGTTGATCCTTTTCAAAAGTATAAAAATATTCACCTCCTTTCAGGGGAAAACTTTTACTATAGCTAGTAGATCATATTCAAAGACTCATTTTCAAGGTTTGAAAATATTTAAACATTCACTCTGGATCGATGTTAAGTTGAAAAGTGTAATAAATTCCAATTGCACAACAATAATAGCCAGCATTTTGGCTATGGTGGATAGAGGTTGAGAGAGTGAATAGAGGGCTCTGCAGGTCTTCCAGCCAGAGACTTAGGTACATCATCTTCCCAGCCCACTTGACTCTACCCACAACTTCCTGTGATTTCTCTTCCATGGTAAAAGGAGAGAATGTGAAGGAACAGAGATTAGATTTAGAGTGAGGAAATGGGGAAATGGTTTCCATGAGTTTGGGACATCATACTCCTAAGTTATTACTTATCTTTGTCATTTATAATATTAGCTAATAACAGCTGGCATTTATTTTATATATATATATATATATATATATATATATATATATATATCCTACTATGTGCCAGGCACTGTGCTAAGCACTTTACAAATATTTTTTTCATTTGATCCTTGCAACAGCCCTGAAAGGTAGGTGCTATTATTATCAACAGTTAACAGTTGAACCTGAAGCAAATAGAGAATAAGAGATTTGCCCAAATTTAGAGTACCAATAAGTGTCTGAGGACAAATTTGAACTCAGGTCTTCCTGACTAAAGTCCTAACTCTACCTACTGTGGCATTTAGCTGCCTCTTGCTATATAATTTATTACTCAAATGACTTTTGCTTTTGAATTAGAAGTTAGTTTAATCAAGTCAGTCTGGTGAAAGAAAAAAATACAGTGGGGGCTCAGAGCTATGATTTTTGAGTGGTTGTTAAACCTCAGCATTCCATAAACTTGGAGGTGGCTTTTGAAGAAGGAAAAACAGGGATGAGAGGTAGACAATATACAAATGAAGACACTGAAAACTGGAAGAGTCAAGGCAAAGTCGTACAAATAGTATTCATCAGGTCCTCTGCTTCTAAATTCAGTGCTCTTTCCACTATCCACCATTGTGATGTGATAGGTTATGGCCAAATATGACCATTGCTCTAGGCCATTTCCTTTATTTGACAATTCCTGATTTATTAGAACCCTAAAAATGTTTTATCAGTCAACCACATTGAATGTTCAGAATATTTTGGCAACCAGTTTTAAATATAACTGCAAAAGTCAACAATTCGATTTGATTTCTAACCTTTTATTTATTTTTTAGCTTTTTTTGAGAACCAGTAGATCATAATTGAATAGAGAGTAAAAGACCTGGGTTCACATCTTGCCTCTGGCCCTATCAGCTGGGTGACCCTTTGCAAGTCACCTAACCTTGACCATAAGTTGAAGAACAGCCTGAGTTGGTAGAGGGAAGCCTCTCATCTTGGACTTTTCTATATCAATGGAATGATGGATATGGTCACTATCCTATTTACTTTTTATTAAAAGATAATATTGGGACATCTAGAAGCATAGCCAGACCTAAAGTTGGGAAGACCTGGGCTTAAATCTGGCCTCAGGCATGACTGATATGTTATTTCATTTGATCTTTGCAACAACCCTGAAAAGTAATGTCACATAATCGTTACCTTTTTATTCTCAAGGCAACTCTTTAAGACCATCAAATACAGCTGAATTGCTACTCAGCAGCAATGGAGAATTCCCACACTGAGAATTTGCCACGATGATTAAATCATAGGTTGGCCAAAAAAAAATTCTTATTCACAACACTCATACAAATAAGCAGTAAGTGATTCAGTGGATAGAATGGCAAGTCAGAAAGAGGAGTTCAAATCTGGCCTCAGATACTTCCTCGTTGTGTGACCCTGGGCAAACCTTTTAATGCTATTTGTGTCAGTTTCCTCATCTGTAAAATGAGCTGGAAAAGAAAACTACAAACCACTCTAGTATCTTTGCCAAGAAAAACCCAAATGGATCACAAAGAATTAGACATGACTGAAAAACACTAGGGAACAACAAATTGAATAGCCAATATGGTGCCACAGTGGTCTCACGGTTCAAGTCCCATCTATAATCCAATTTAACTTTGACTTGGAGCAAGCCACTTAACTTTTCAGTGACCACAGGCAGAATTTTACCACTAGTGAGCACAAAGACTGTACCAATCCTCATTGAAAGAGGAAGTCCCTCCCTGGGAGCTTCGTATGTCCATGAAATCATAGCTCCTGGCCCAAATAGAAATTTGTTGAATGCCTACTAAGTACAAGGCAATGTGCTAGTCTGAATTAGGCTGTATAAGGGATTTAAAAGTATATAACTCCAGTCCCTGCAACAAAGGAGATCATAATCTAGTAGGGAAGAAGGACAAGTCACTACTGGGCCATCTGGGGCTTTGTCATACGATGCTGAAATTTAGACAATGCAAAAATTTGAGCAAAGGTCGATGCCCAACCTCCTTGTTCCTCACTAGAGGGAAGTTCCTCGGGTCACGTCATGTTTTGGTATCTGCCACCACACGGGTTGGTGTCCTGGGGTCTCTAGGCCTCCTCCCTGCCCCAAGTTATATGGTGCTTGCTCTAGGAACCAGAATTGCTAGTAACAACTTGGAAAGAAATGGACTCCAGTATTACGCTACTGCTGTCTACTATAATTGTATACCATGAAAGCTGTAGGAGTTCCAGAGAAGAAAGGATCACATGGGCAGAATGATCAGAAGATGTTTCATAGACAAGGGGGGTTTTGAAGGGTAAATGAGATTTCTCCACACATTGGGGAGGAAGGGCAAGGAATGGTTTGGTGGCACATAGAAGCACGTTTTCAAATGGCAGATAGAAATGAAAACATTAGGACTTCCGTGGAAACAGTAAGTTGTCCGGTGTAGATGGAACATATTAAAATAGAGGAGCACAGGCCACAAAGCTAATTAAGGCTAGTTTCAGGCCAGATTATGGTGGGATTAAAATGCCAGGCTAAGGGGATTGGCCTTTATTCTGCAAGCAGTAGGGAAATATTGAAGGGAATTGAATATGGAAAAGACAATTAAAATCATGTTCAATCTGGGTGAAGCAGGGCACATGAAATGTGTGGGGTGTTCAGGGAAGACTCAGACCTCTGGTATGAGGGCTTGCTAAGCCCTTCATAGGGCTACTTTTCTCATTGGTATCCACCTGCCACTCAGCAATCACCAGTGACTCCAAGAAGCTGTAGTATGTGCAGTGGCCACACCTGGTAAACCAGCTTAGCAGACAAGCTCACCCACGTTGAGGGTAACTAACAGAGCTCACACCTGTCAATGAGTTGGGGTTCGGGATAGGGGTGTCTACCTCAGGCATGTGAAGACTTTCTCCAGCATAAGGGAGGGGGTGGGAACTCCCTTATGCTTTTCCCTTTGGGAATTCCCAAAGCTATGAAGGTTGCTGAAGCAGACAAAAGATGCCAAAGCCATCCACTGCATCCCAAGCCATCGTTAATCATCTCAACTTTTGTGACCCTGGAAGAGAGAGCGAAGCTGACAGCTTTGTGCAACAGTGTCTTTCTTAAAGCCAATTCACTAGCAAGTAAAAACATTCCCCTGTGATATTCTTGGTTCTCTTTGAAAATAAAGGATGAAGCAGCAGCAGCAGCATACAGGACAACTTGAAATGAGGAGAAAGATGAGAAACAAGGTCCAGTCCATCAATGTCATTGGTCAGGAACTGACCAAAAGTCGAAGGGAAGCAGAGGCTTTCGGGGGCGGAGGAAGAAGAACACATTTTTAGGTGGAGGAAAAGAAGCCGGTGAAGAAAGATTGAAGCTATGCCAGAGGATGAAAAAGAGAACAAGTTCTAGATGAAGCTAGAGAGAAAGATGGAGAACACACAGAAAGTTAAACTTGGAATGAGGAGAGCAACATATGAGGCAGGAGAAGAAAAGGAAAACACAGAAGAGGGGTGGGAGGTGTTAGCAAGTCAAGTAAGGTGATTGGTCTCCTTTAATGCATTTATTGCAAACTTCTTGATAGGAGAAACTGGATTCTTTTCTCTTCCATTCTGCACACCTGCTAGGATCTGAATATATGAAGTAGATCGATAAATAAATAGAGTGAATAAATAAATCTGCCCACCATTAGAAAGAGGCAATGAGCAAGGCCAGCCTTACACATAAGCAGAGGACAAAGGAAATTTCCAGAGAGTAGAGGAGTGGGAAGGAGAGAATCTGGAACTGAAAAGAAAATAAGACTGGATATGAGAGGAGGGAAGAAAATTTCAGGGCACCCCCAAATATCTTCCCTACTCCTGCTTCATATATAGCTAGATTTCTTTTCATAGAGGCAACAGATTTCCTTCTGTAACTAGAGAAGAAGTTTCAGATGCAACTTTCCAAGGAGAGGAAACACTAATGAAGGTTTACTACAATGTGAATGGCTGATTCTAGATTCTGATCTTAGTGAAATGCCAGGATTGGGAGAAAAGGCAAAGGATTCCAAGGCATTGCATGTGTGCTGGGAAAGACATTTAAAAAGAGAAAAACTAAAAGAAGGAGGAGATTATGGGCCCTAAGCACTTCCTTTTTAAAAGAATAAGTCTTTATAATAGGTGAATGTTCATATTTTTGCTTGGCGAGTGAATCGTGAATTAACGCAGTCGAGTGGGTGAGCAGCTATTTGCAAGGGTACTTTGAAGGCAAATCCAAAGTGTGTGAAAGCTCTCATTTGACAATAACATGAGAGTCCAGTTTTCTAACATCCCACTCAGCATTGATGGAATCCGTGTCCCTTTTAGCATGAAATGAAAGATTGCAAAATAAAGCAGAGGACGTGCTGTGCTCCGTAGTCTGGACAGACTTTGGGTTTCTACACTGGTGCTCAATGTGATTTTCTTATTGAAACGCATCCATATTGCCACATCATTTGTCAAACAGACTGTCAGAGCATGTTTGCTTCCATGTCAATGTCAGGGCAGAGCTAACTTCCTGCCTAGAGCAAAAGAAACGGAATTCAGCTTCATGGATGATTTTTTTTTTTTTAATGTGTGAGCTAGGAGATCGAAATGGCTTCTCATTCCGTGACTTCAGTGTAAAGGCAACTTTGGGCCGGGGTGGGGGTGGGGGGAGTAGGCAGTTCCTGCAAAAGGTTTCGGAAAAAAATAAAACCGCACATACAAGGAGATCTGTGTAAGGTGACAGTTACTCTGGCAACACAACTTGGGACTCTTTGCTTGTCCGTACAAAGACTGCTCAGTTTCTGCCTAGGAGGGGCTCTACCATCCCAGGGCTTTTCTGCAGTTCTCAGTCGAATGGAAAATTCATGTCACTTATACATGCCCGTGGGCAGGTGAGGCTTAAAAAGCCTGTTGTTGCTTGTTGAAATCTAAAATGAAATCTCCCTCTCCCATCTACCTCTCCCCCCTCCCTCTCCTCTTTTTTCTCTCTTCTGCCTCAACTTTTATTTTCTTTCTCTTCATCCTCTCCTCTCTTCCATCTTCTTTTCTATCTCTCCTCTTTCCTGTCTCTCATTGTCTCTTTCTGCCTTGGTCTCTGTCTTTGTGTCTCTCAATCCCTGCATCTATCTCTATCTCTTTCTCTGGCTCTGTGTCTGTTTGTCTCTCTCTCTCTCTCTCTCCTCTCTCTCTCTCTCACCCCATCACTTCTTTCTTTCTCCTCTTTTATTTTATTTTCTTTCTCTCTCACTTTCTCTTCTCTGCCTTCTCTTCTTTCTCTCTCTTCTCTTTCCTCTGTCTCATCTCTGTTTCATTATCTCTTTCTTTGTCTCTGTCTCTCTGGCTCTAGCTCTAGGTCTCTTTGTGTCTGTCTTTCTCTCTTCTTCCTCCTCTTTTTCCTCATCTACCGCTATTATCGTCACTATACCATGGAAATCTCCAGTGATCCATTTTCCTAGATAAAAACCTGGTCCATACTAGAATCGGTAATTACCTTTGTAGTGATCTGGAAGCCTCAGTTCAGGAAAGACATCTTCCTGACACTACAGATGACTAACCATCAGGCTCAGCACAGGGCAGATGCCAGTACAGGACAAGAAATAAGTTCTGTTCATTTGTGTGCTAGTAGAGCTCGCATTGCTCGTGTGTACAGGCCCGATACAGAAGTCAATAAGACTAGAAGGCTCCCATTTGGTAGAAGTGTGTTTCATGGGACTATAGTTACATAGAAAACTTCAGATTTATAGATTGACTAAGTTGTTGAATCCACTTCTCCTAAGTCCCCATCCTCTCCTCCTGGGAGTCTGCACAGTAAAGGAAATGTATAGCCTAGGGGGTCACTTGTACCCCTTTTCATCATCTAGAATTTTCTTTCACAAGAGAGTCAGCAGGAGGAAAAGCAAACAGAGAAGGAATGGTCCCCCCCCCTTCTTAAAGCTAACAATTTCCTAGGGGAATATGGCATATATATAAAAGACTGTGAACCCCATTCTCAAGAGCTAAAAGGACTAGGAAAGTGATTGATGAGTCAGTGTCTATGATATTTGAAAGACTTTGGCAAATGAGAAAAGTACCACAGGACTGGAGAAGAGTAAATATCTTGATTTTCCTTCACTACTGGGAAGAGAAGAGAATCTAGAACAATAGGCCAATAAGTTTGACTTTGATTCCTTGGAAAATTCTAGATTAGATTATTAAATACATGGGGAAATCACCACACTCTTTCCTTCTTGCCATCACTGAATCCTCTGAGGTTCATCCTTTCAAGACTTATCATCCAATTCATATCCTGGTCAGCTGTTAACTATCATCTCTCAAACCATCTTTCCTCAATTCTTAAGAAATTCATTTAATGATTCCCCTAGTGCAAATATTAATAATATGGAAATAGGTCTTGATCAGTGACACATGTAAAACCCAATGGAATTGTGAACCAGCTATGGGAGAGGGGAGGGAAAGAACATGAATCTTGTAACCATGGGAAAATATTCTAAAATCAACTAATTAAATAAAATTTTCAAATAAAATAGAACAACAAAAATTAAAGAAATTCATTTAACATTTCTGTGCCTACTATGTGTCAGGTACTATGCCAAGTACTGAGAATACAAAAAGATTCAAAAGACAATGCCTACCTTCAAGGAGCTTACAATCTAATGTGGGAGACAGCTTGAAAACAAATAAATACAAAGCAAGCTATATATGCATAAATAAAACAGAATTTTACAAGGGAAGCTACTGGAATTAAGAAGAGTTGGGGAAGGCTTCCAATAAAAAATAATAGAATTTGAGTAGGACTTCAAGGAAGCCAGAGAGGTCAGTAGTCTGGAGCAGAAGAGGGAGAGTTTTTGAGGCATGAGAGACAGTCAGAGAAAATGTCTGGAACCAAAAAATGGAATGTCTTGTTTGTGGAACAAGACAGGAGGCCAGTGTCACTGGATTGAAAAGTATGTGAATGACAGTGAGGTGTGTAAGACTGAAAATGGAGGAGGACCATAGGTTGTGAAGAACTTTGAAAGCCAACTAGCATTTTGTTTTTTATCCTGGAAGCAATAGGAAGCCACTGTTGTTTATTGAAGAAGGTGACACTTGTGCTTTAGGAAAATCACTTTGGTGGCTGAATGGAGGATGGATTACAATGGGGAGAGACTTGAAGTAGGGTATCACAAGGTCCACCAATAGGCTATTACAAGAGTCCAGACATAAGACAATGAGGACCTGCCCTAGAGTGATGGCACTGTCAGAAGAGTAAAGAGTATTCAAGAAATGTTGAAAAAATGAAATTGAAATTCAGCTCTCAGTCTTCCTGTCTTCCCTATCTCCTACCCGTGTACTAGGGGACTTTATCATATATTCTAATGTTATCTTAAACACCCTAAACCCCTAAACCTCAATCTACTCTACTCTCATAACCTACTCCTCAATTCTACTTTGTTACATACACAATGTGACTCACATCCTTGATCTTGCCATAATCCCCAGTTGTTCTACTTTTCTTATTAAGAATGCTGAAATGCTTTTATTTGATAGTGTTCTTCTATCTCTTCCTATACTTTAAGCCTTGTAAATCTATTCTTCATTCTCATCATGATTTCAGTACCTCCAAGTCTCAATAGCACCCCAGACCATCACCCTTGTTCTAGCTTCTCTTTCTTTTCTTTCCAATATCTTTGTTGTTGTTCAATCATGTCTAACTCTTCATGACTCCATTTGGGATTTTTTTTTTTTTGGTAAAGATCCTGGAGTGATTTACCATTTCCATCTCCAGCTCATTTTTCAGATGAAGAAACTGAGGCAAACAGGGTTAAGTGACTCACCCAGGGTCACACAGCTAAGTAAGTGTCTGAGGACAGATTTGAACTCAGGAAGATTAATCTTCATAACTTCAAGCCTAACACTCTATCAGTGGTGCCACCTACATTAAAAGTTGCCTCCATCTATCAATTGGCAAATAGATGAACAAGTTGTGGTATGTGTATGTAATAAAATATTATTGTCTCATAAGAAATGAAGAACAAGATGAGTTCAGAAAAATCAGGTAAGATTTCTATGAACTGATGCAAAGTGAAATGAGCAGAACCAGCAGAACAATTTGAGAGTGGTAGAAATATTGTATGGTGAACAACAGTGTACTAAACTATTATCAGCAAAACAAGGTCCCAAGATAACCCCAAGGGATTGATGATTTTTAAAAAATACTATCCAAAGTCCAAGAAGGGTCTATTGAAATCTGATTCCAAACCTTTTCTTTTATATCTTTCATGAGATTTTTGGTGGTATGTTACTTCTCTCATGTCATGGGGAATATGGAAATATATATTGCATGAAAGCATTGATATAACCTATAATACATTATTTACTCTCTTGGGGAGGGGTAGAGAGAGAATCAGAATCACAAAATGTAAAAAAAATGTAAACATTGTTTCTAATAGTAATTTTTAAAAATAAATGAAAAGAAAAAACAAAAAGAAAAGAAAAGGAAAAAGTTAAATAAAATAAAGATATCGAGATGATAAAAAAGAGTTGTTCTAATATTTACCCTTTAGTTAAACAGTTTCACACTACACTATCCTCAGCCCTTAGATCCCTCACTCCTCTGTTCTATCATCATTCCCATCTTGCCAAACCCCAACTACATATTATTGCCACCCTCTGCTTTCTCTGCTCCTGCTCATGTGCTACTTGCTAATGAAGGCTACACAACTATGTTGCCCCCATCCAGCATACCCTCTCTTATTTTGTGGCCTCATCAGCTTGAATGGGCTTAATTATCATCTCTTAAGTCAGTGACTCCCTGATTTCTATATTTAGATCTCACCTGTCTTCTGAACTCTGTTTTCACATCACCAACTGCTACTTCACATTTCCAACTTGAATGTACTCAAAATTATCCATTTGATATTTCACAATGTTCTCTAACTCTATTTGACTCATAAATTCCTCTCCTATCCATAAATCTGATAGGTAGTATGTTCCCTATTCTCCTAATTTACTTATGCTATCTCCTTTTATGTCTAAATCATGTATCCATTTTGAGCTATCTTAGTGAATGGTACCTCTACCTGGTGTCTGTTGAATTGGCTTCCAGGTATCCCAGCAATTTTTACCAAACAGTGATTTCTTATCCCAAAGATCTAGGTCTCTGATTTGGTCAAACACAAGGCGACTATAATCTTTTGCTGCTGTTTGTTTTATATCTCTTTTGTTCCATTGATCTGCCTTTCTTTTTCTTATCCAGTTCCAGATAGTTTTGATAATTACTATTTTATAATACAGTTTGAAATCTGGTACTGCTAGATCTCCTTCCTTTACATATTTTAACAACCTTTTGATCTTTTGTTCTTCCAAATGAATTTTTAAATTATTTTTTCTAGCCCAAAAAGATCATTTTTTGGTAATTTGATCATAAAAAGAAAAACCAGAAAGCATATTCCTCATGCAAAATCAATTTCATCACACTAATTCCTCCTTTTTTCCTCTACAACAGGTAAAAGAGAGGTAAAGGCAAAATATTAAGCCATTTGAGGTGGTTTGGGCCGAAAGTGTCACTATCTTGGGCTTAAATTCCCTGTTTATCCTATCCACTTGTAAAAAGAAGAATTTAGTACACAGATATAGTGAATTGGAAACCAAAGATAATACAATAGCAACTAAAAACATTAATTAACATCAGATTTCTTTGTATTTCAATAGCCCATCCCCACAGTCAACAAACTCCATGGCAGATCTCAGATGTCCCGTGTAGTTGTACGAGTTCCAAAACTGTCTTTTCTCAACAGTCAGGGATAGGTCTCCTTGTTAGCAGATTTGCTTCTTTGGTTCCATGTTGCTTGCAGAGATTCTTTAGATGTTCCTGCTCAAATCTTTTACAAAGCAGATATCAATAGAGATTAGCCCAGCTTTTCAAATATTTTTTTTTAAACCCTTACCTTCAGTCTTGGAGTCAATACTGTGTATTGGCTCCAAGGCAGAAGAGTGGTAAGGGCTAGTCAATGGGGGTCAAGTGACTTACCCAGGGTCACACAGCTGGGAAGTGGCTGAAGTCAAATTTGAACCTAGGACCTCCCGTCCCTAGGACTGGTTCTCAATCCACTGAGCTACCCAGCTGCCCCCTCAGCTTTTCAAATATTATTAAACCATCAGGAACTCACAGTGCACTTGAAATTCAGAAATGTCCATGTCCCGTTGGAATTATTGACATCTGACATCCAGGATCATCGAATTCCTTGCTTTTTCCAAATTTCTACTCCAGTTAATTCCCTTTTCTTTAGGAGACTCAAATTCTATCAGGGACCTAATTCTATGCATGAAACTATAAGTAAAAACATTGTTGCAGAGACTTTCTCCACTCCTGCATTCAATGATTGTACAAGTGAGTTTACTTATGCATGCACTTAAGTAATTGTTGCCAATTGTTAGAAGCTTGGTTATTGCCATCATTCAAACAGAGAAGATTTTACACCAACATTAGGTACATTCTGAAAGAATAAGATGTTTCTGGGACTTCGTCTTAGGTATGATAACAATTAACAGACCACTCAGCAGTGTTATTGTCATCACTATATATTAGATTGAAAAGTCACATTTTACAATTTGCACTGTGCTCATATCTTCCATTAATCTCTTGTTCTGGTTATCGAGATTTGCCAGAAGGGGAGAAAGCAGAGACAGGATTATAACAACATCAACACTGGCCCTTTTAGGCATAAGCCTCAAAGACTCTGTAGAGGGATTTAACATTGTTTGACTTCAGGTAAGAATTAGAGGGCCAATCAATCATGCAGTAATAATTCCACTTCACATCAGACTTGGGAATAATCAGAGAAACATTCCTATTCAAAATGAAATGACAAAATGGAGATACTAAGTCACAAAGGGATCCTACCCTCAGATGTGCTGAGTTAACCTCTGCCAGATAAAGATCTCTATCCATGACAGTTCAGGATCATAGTCCTTCAGAGTCATTTGTGGCTTTTTCCTTGAATGGTGCATCACTAAAATGATCTGTCAGACCAGTATACCTGAATTTGAAACACAAAATAATATTAGTTGCAATCCCAAAGGCTTTTACCCCAAATAACAAATCTCACCACTCACAGCTTAGAGCTGAAAATTGTCCAGGATCCATACACATTGAAGAGATTTCATTCCATAGCTCTTCCTTGGCTTTCTTCTCTTCTTCTTAAGTTATTAACTTATCTCAGCATAAGAATCAATTATTAGAAATCACTCCTGTATTATAGACAAACTTACAAATCATTAATAATCCAGTTGCCTTGTTTAGAAATTCCATAACCCAAACAAGATCTTTTTTGCCAGTTTACAAATAAAATGTTTTTCCTTTTTAGCTTTTCACACATTAATTACCAATTATTTATTTTCTTTATTCTCTCTCCATATCCCAGTTCTTACAGAATCTCATCCCTCTATAATGGATATATAAGTAGTGATATTTTTACCCCCCAAATTATCACAATTTATTTTTCTGGGAGTTCTCAGGGACATGGGCTTGCCCCTTTTTGTCTCTTAAGTTTCTATTTTTCTAGAGGAGAAACAAGGTAGTTCCTAAATTCCAACTAAACTAATTACAAAATGAATAGGACGCTCAAATATTTCAATAAGCAAATAAGCATTCAATATCTATATATTTGAATTAAACTAATCATTTTGGTTGTTTCCCAATTCATACACCTTTTTCTTTTCCATGAGTCAGAAAAACATTAATAAATCTGAAGGCATAGGGGCAGCTGGGTAGCTCAGTGGATTAAGAGCCAGTCCTAGAGACGGGAGGTCCTAGGTTCAAATCTGGCCTCAGCCACTTCCTAGCTGTGTGACCCTGGGCAAGTCACTTGACCCCCATTGCCTAGCCCTTACCACTCTTCTGCCTTGGAGCCAATACAGAGTATTGACTCCAAGACGGAAGGTAAGGGTTTAAAAAAAATAATAATAAATAAATAAATCTGAAGGCAGTTTAATTTGTTACTGACACTTTCACCTATTTATAATTAATGATGGCTTCATCTTCTAGTTGTTTAACTACGAAACTGGGGGTGGGGGGGAGAAGGGGATAAGAAATTAGCTTAGCTGCTTTAAAACATTAATAAATAGCTTAAACTTATCAGTACCAAAACTTTCACACCTTTCACCTTCAAACCCTCTGTTTACTTAATGCAGATTACAGCTTTCCTTAATTTTCTTCCCCCCAGCCCCCATTTCTACTTATGAAAACATTCTCTAGACAATTTAGTCCCTCTTTGGAACTTTGATTAAAGCCCCTTACTAAAATTGCACCCCTTGCCTTCTTTCACATTCAGATCCAACATTCCTTTTATCACTTCTCTTTCACCACCCATCATTTCAAATCATCTCTACTTCACTAAGTATCTCTTTAATTGCTAATCAATACCCTAAAAGAGTCCATATTTAAAAGAATTTACCACTTCAACACCGTATCTTAACACAATGCGTAAATTGAGATAACTTCTTATGATTAAACAAATTCTTTGATACATGCAGTTTGTATCAATCACATTGATTTTTAAATTCAACCAATGGAATCATTCTTATTTCAAAAGTATACATTTTATTAGCATTCCAAACTAACTGATAGATGTCCCATCTTAAATTTCTAGATTTAAAACTTTCTCCTTTTAATACTAATATTTTAAATATGTAGAGGAACTTATGAGCACTTTTTCCTTGCCTGTGAAAAATCTTAGTGTGTAATTGCCTCTTCCTTCTATAAAGATGATAAACTTCCAATATAGATTATTGAATTATTGAGTTTAATTAAGCAGTTAGTAATTCAAGCTTCTCTCATCCATTTACTCACTTGTTAATTGTTGCTAATTTCAAAACAAACTTTTTACTCCCTGTGGTAATAATAAGGATTACTTGGTGTCTTGATTTAAGACCTTAATCACATCTTTGATCAGCAGGCTGGTTACTTTACCAAGCAGAGATTCAATTTAGAAAACTATTTTCAAAGTTAAAAAAAAACATTAATCAAGCTTAATTTAATTTGCCAGGATAGAAACCATTCATGATATGATAAAGTCTTTTAAGTGGAGGGGTTGACATTATGATTCTTTTAAGATTAGATCTAAGATTTCTGCCTTTTGTAATTTATTCAATTAAATACCACTGTTAAAAACATTCCACAACATTAAACAAAAAAAAAAAAAAACCCACCTTATTTCCAATAGGTATGACAATATAATCATGAATTTAAAATCTTTATTTGGAAAGAAGTTATAGAGGTTTCAAAGACTTTATCTTTCCCTTAACTTTTTTACCATTCATTCGTAAATCTTCAACAATACAATCTTTTCTCTAATGGGTATTTAATTCATGTTACAAATTCTACCATTTGAAGAAACTGTCATTTCTATCTCTTTATGGATCAGACTCATGCATTTTCTCTACTGTTTCCTTTATCATATTGATGAAGCATGTTTAAAACATGATATAACTATGGCCAAGCTTACAGAAAATTTGCAATAATTTAAATAACTTTATAACATTGTAGTATACATTATAATTCAGAAGTTCCTCACATCCAGAGTAGAAAAACTTATTTCTAAGTTACATTAAAACAAGATCATCAGAAATCTACATTTTAACCAAAGAATCATCACACTTCAGGACAGGCATTGATAAAAGAAAGTAATTATTAGGGAACTTACAAAACGTGATATTAACAAATTCTTGATGATGTCAAATCAAAATTCCACAGATGAAAATTTCATCTTAAAAACCTTTCGTGATGACTGGGAAGCCTTAAACTGCAAGACCTCAGAATGTCACAATTTACAAGCAGGAGTTGGCAAGCTCTTACAAAGAAGCATTTTAGAGAAGTTCTAAGGAGCTTCCCAGACAATATTAGAGATAACAAGGAAACAATGAAGCATTTTCAGAGCAACATTTCTGCAAAAAGATTTCTTTTTAAACAATAACTTGAAATATAAGGATGATTTCACTCTAGATTTCAAAGTTACACGTTACACATTTACCTCTGACAAGATTTGTTTTTAAAAGGGGATTAATTTGGGCATTATTTTGAAAACTCAAAATTTCATTCACTTTGTTCAGAATTCAAGCCATCAGTGAAATGCTTCACAGTATCAAACTCTCTTAATTATTGTAGTGAATACCACGTGGATAGAACATGCATCATCATCATCATTATTATCATGACTTCTGTTTTGGCTGATCAGACCAAAACAGAGATAATTCAAACCAAGCACAAACAACTGAGAAGATAAGAGTGTTCCCCTCATTTTCCTTTCACTTGTTCAGCTATCATTGCCAGCACTATTTCAGAATTTGCCTAGTTCCTCAGGTCTGGATTCAGACTGACTTTGAAAACCGGTCTGCCCTGTTCTTGGGATCTCTCTGTTATTTCTCTGTTCTCTTTGCCTCCTCTGGCATTCTTTAACAATGTGTGCCCCCTTTTGCCACAACCGTAACATTTAAGGAATTTGCCTCCATCTGCCTTAGAGGTATAGTCTAACCTTTATCATTTTATATTGGACAGAGAGTTTTCCTTGTTCCCAGGCTTTTATTAACTGCCTAAGAGGAAACTCTAAGAGGATGGAATGTTCTGTTCCCATTTTTTTAAGACCAGTAGTAAGAAATTCTTAACTTTAATGAATTTCTTCACCTGATCTAATTTGCACGTGCACACACACACACACACACACACACACACACACACACACACTAGAGTTTTAGACAACTCTATTATCCAGACTATCCTTAGCAATGTTCAATGCTTTATATCAGAGAATCATGTCAACAATCAATTCTAATAAATTTACCAATTTAGAATTTCTCTTTCAGCTGTTTCTTGCAGCTGTCAAGATTCCAGCTGAACCTGTACAGAGTTAACCAATGGAAAATGCCCTTGATGACCAAATACACAACCCTGAAGAGGGCTCTCAAGTGCAAATTGCTTTAGAGCCCAAGAATTACAAGCCTATGCTTAGATAAGGTCCAAACCAGCAGGCCTCCCAATAAGACCAAAACACAAGCACAAAGAGACTCGTTTTCCCTTTAGTGAAGTTATTCTTCCCCATTCTGGTAAAAAACAAACAAGCAAGCAAGCAGGTCCCCATCAAAACCCTAGTTTTGAACCCTTTGCTAAAAGAAACGACAGCTAGTTGGACTTTCTGAACTCACCTGCCTTCTGTCAGACTCAGTAACATATTCCAGACTCACTGGGAAGTCCCCAGGTTCCATCCACCAGACCCACTGGCTTTTCCAGACAAACTGGTTCAATTGTACTCCTGCACATGGAGACAATAGAGAAAAGGATCAAAACAACAGCAGGCCTTGACAAGACAAGATTTAGCACAACATAGCCCCACAGATTGTTTAAGAAACTCCTTAAAAGATGGGGGCTTGGGGGCAACTGGGTAGCTCAGTGGATTGAGAGCCAGGCCTAGAGATGGGAGGTCCTGGGTTTAAATCTGACCTCAGACACTTCCCAGCTGTGTGACCCTGGGCAAGTCACTTGACCCTCATTACCTAGCCCTTACCAATCTTTTGCCTTGGAACCAATACACAGTATTGACTCCAAGATGGAAGGTAAGGGTTTAAATTTAAAAAAAAAAAGAGATAAGGGCTCACCCCAGCTCAGGGCAGCCCAGAATCTTAATGAGGAGGAGGCAGAAACCAGAGAGTCCCTCCAAGAGAAGAATCCCTGGGCTTCCCTTGAGATTTTTGGGAAGGACTTCAGAGTTTCAGAGTCCTTTCCTCAGTCCCAGAAGGTCACCAATCTGTAAGAATAGATAGTCTGGGCCACCATCCCCAGTTGAAGAGCCATCTTTAATTGTGGAAATGGAAGCTAAGACTTCTCTTTGGACACCAGAAGGATTTACAAAGACCAGAGCCTCAGTTAAATGTTTTGTCCTCATTCTCTCTCAGATGGGCGTCTTTTCCTGGCTGTCCTCCATGGAATGCTGACTTTCTCTCCTCATTTCTATCTATAGACTTTTCTGACTTCCTTTAAGTCTCAAGTCAACTCTTATCTTCTTCATCTTTCTTGATTCTGGTGCCTTTTTGCTCTTTGTTGTTTCTCAACTCTGTTGTCCATAGCTTGTTTGTCCATATTTGTTGGCTTCTTGTCTCTCCACTGGACTGTGAGCTACTTGAGAGAAGGAAAGGTATTTTGATTCTTGTTGTATCCCCAGCCCTGAGGACCATGTTTGTCACCTGGTGGGCACTCAAACACTGTTTATTAATGGACTGACTAATGGGAATTATTTGAAGATATATTTCGGTTCCAAAAATCAATCCTGAAAATACAAACTGAAAGGAAGATACGTGGCTTTACCTAGAGTAGCAACCCGAGGGACTGGGAGAATGGTTCTACTACCTAAAATAATAAGGACGTTAGGAGGGAGGGAGGGCTTAAGGAGAAGATAATGAGTTCCATTTTGAACTTGTTGAATTTGAAATGTACATCCAATTCAATATGTCTGAAATGTAGTTGCAGATGTGAGATTAAATTTGATTTTATTCGATTTAACCAAGAAAAAAATAAAAAAATGTCTCAGTCTCTAGAATATATGGTCCAAGGTATGTCACAAGCATAATTCATCATTGCAGTTTGATAGTAGTAATAACAGAAAATATGGGAATGAATCCAATCAGGATACAATTTTCAGTCATCTCTAATTGATACTACAAATACACTGACAAAATCAGACTTAACTTATTACATTGGCTCTTAAAGATAAACCAAAGGCACCTCTCCAGGCCATAAACGGGAGGAACCTGTAGTGAATATAAGTCCTTCACAAAAGCAAGTATCATCTTCACTTTCTTAAAAATTCCTAATTTCTACTACTAACTCAATGATCGTTTCTGCTGTCTTTATCAGAAATCAGGATTTAGTCAGATTGTGCACTTAACATTCCAAAGTTGATAACAGAAAGTTGTAATTTTATTGGTAGCTGTCATATTCCAATACCCCACATGATGTCTATCTTTTCTACTCCTGTGTTTAATATTATATTATTATAATTGATATCTTATACACAGTCTACTAACTGGGTCTCTTTCTAAAATCATAGTTATAGTTACTACCTAAAGGATTATATGTAGTTCCTTGTTTTACAATCACTGATACAAAAGTAGTTAAGACGATTTCCTTTTCACATTTCAGGCTGACCTTCAAGTCTGGAATGCACTGCATCATTATCTTTGCTTCTTCTCTCAAAAAACTATCTTGTGTATATTTTTTCTCTCTCTATTTGTATATGTGTAT
Source organism: Monodelphis domestica (assembly GCF_027887165.1). Classification (NCBI taxonomy): domain Eukaryota; kingdom Metazoa; phylum Chordata; class Mammalia; order Didelphimorphia; family Didelphidae; genus Monodelphis; species Monodelphis domestica. The sequence goes on along the minus strand of NC_077233.1, from coordinate 280,897,133 downwards.
GTGTGTTCTCCTAGGCCAGATTACAAAGTCCTTGAATTTTGGGACTGTCTCAGTTGTGTCTCTGTAGCCCCAGTGCCTAGCACAATCATTTTCACATAGTAGGGGCTTTGTAAATGCTTATTAAAATTGATTGCTTAATCAAAGCAACTCTGAGGTATCACCTTACACCTATCAGATTGGCCAATATGACAGTAAAGGAAAATAATATATGATGGAAGGGATGTGGCAAAATGGGAACACTAATGCATTGCTGGTGGAGTTGTGAATTGATCTAACCATTCTGGAAGACAATTTGGAATTATACCCAAAGGGCTTTAAAAGAGTGCCTGCCCTTTGATCCAGCAATACCTCTACTAGGTTTGTACCCCAAAGAGATAATAAGGAAAAAGACTTGTCCAAAAATATTCATAGCCATGCTCTTTGTGGTAGCAAAAAAAAAAATTGAAAAATGAAGGAGTGTCCCTTGATTGGGGAAAGGCTGAACCAATTGTGATATATATTGGTGATGGAATACTATTGTGCAATAAAGAACAATAAGGAGATTGGAACAACCTCCAGGAAGTGATGCAGAGCAAAAGGAGCAGAGCCAGGAGAACATTGTACACAGAGACTGATACACTGTGGTACAATCAAATGTAATGGACTTCTCCATTAATGGCAATGCAATATCCCTGAACAATCTGCAGGGATCTAGGAGAAAAAAACATTATCCTTAAGCAGAGGACAAACTGTGGAAGTAAAAACACCAAGGAAAGGCAATAGCTTGACTACAGGAGTGGAGGGGATATGACTGAGGAGAGACTCTAAATGAACACCTCAATGAAAATACCAACAACATGGAAAAAGAGTTCAGACTGAGGACACATGTGATACCCAGAGGAATCACGCATCGCCATTGGGAGGGGTGGGGGGTGGGGAGAAAAAGAAAATGATCTTTGTTTCTAATGAATAATGTTTGAAAATGACCAAATAAAATAATGTTTAAAAGGAAAAAAAATAAAAAATAAATAAAGAACAATAAGCTGCTCGGTTTCTATTCAAGCTGGAAAGACCTTCACAAACTGATGCAGAGCAAAATGAGCAGAACCAGGAGAACATTATACACAGAGATGGATACACTGTGGTACAATCAAATGTAATGGACTTCTCCATTAGTGGCAATGCAGTGATCCAGGACATTCTGGAGGAACTTATGAGAAAGAATGCTATCCACACTGAGAGAAAGAACTGTGGGAGTAGAAACACAGAAGGAAAACATGTGATTTATTACTTGTTTATATGAGTATAGGATGTGAGGTTTTGGTTTTTAAAAGATTACTCTATTACTAAAATGAATAATATGAAAATAAGAATTGAATACATGTATAACCCAGTGGAATTGCTTTTTAGCTCTGGGAGGGGGAAGGAAAAAGGGAGGTAAAGAACCTGAATAGTAGAACCATGGAAAAATACTTAAATAAAGCCCTTCATAATGGAAAAAAATAAAAATAAATAAAAATAAAATTGATTGCTTGATTAAATTAACATAGATTCATCAAAAATAGGTAATAGACTAGCATTTCTTTTGTTGTTAAGGTTATTAAATTGATCAGGAAACCATTTGTTTGTGATTTATCTAGGTTTTAGTAAAGCATTTCTGTCAGTAAGCATATTTTTAACCCTTACCTTCTATATTAGAATCAATACCAAGTGTCAGTTCCAAGGCAAAAGAGTGATAAGGGTTAGACAATTGAAGGCAAGTGACTTGCCCAGGGTCAAACAGCTAGAAAGTGTCTGAGGTCAAATTTGAACTCAGAACTTCCCATCTCCAGATCTGGCTCTCTATCCACTAAACCACCTAGCTGCCCCTTCTTATTATCTCTTTGATCCCTCAAATATCAAATCTGATGCCCAGTCTTATAAATTCTACCTCTATAATATTTCTTACATTTGTCCCCTACCCCTCTTTTCCTGTGGCCATGACCTAACTTCATACTTTCATGATGAAACTTCTAACAGGAACTATTGCAATAGCCTCATTGTTCTCCATGTCCCGAGTCTCCCTCTTCTCCAATCCATCCTCCACACAATTACTAATTTGGTATTTCTGAGGTACACATATGACTATGTCATTCCATTGCTCAAACAGCTGTAGTGGCTCCCTATTAATTGCCTCTAGTATAAAATAAAAACTCTCTTGTCATTTAAAGCCCTTCATAATATGGTTCCTACCTTTTTTTAGGTTTATATTGCTACACACTGCTCAAAATGGTCTACTTACTACTCCTTAAACACAACTCCCATCTTTATGATTAGTTTACATAGGATTTGTCCCAATCCTGGAACACATTGTATATTGCCTCCTTTGAGAATTCCATTTCCTTTAAAGCTCAGCTCAAGAGCCAAATATAAAATGAAGAACATGAGACTTTTTCTGATCCCTCCAATTGCTAGCAACCCCTGAGATGACTTTGCATTTACTTAGCATATTGCTTATATTGACTTAGGTGTGTGTTGTTTTCCTCAATAATATGTAAACTCCTTAAGTACAAAGATTGTTTCCTTTTTTGTCTCTGTATCCTTAGACGAGTAATTTGGGTGTGATAGATGCCTTGGGTTCATGCCATATGAGAATTGTTTGAAAGAACAAGGGATGTTTAATTTGAGGAAGAGAAGACTCAAGGGGGATGGATATAATAACTGTCTTCAAGTATTTGAAAAGCTGCCATCTGGAAGAGGCATTAGATTTGTTCTCTTTAGTCTCAGACAATAGAAGATTTGGGCTTGATGTCAGGAAAAGCTCTCCAGCTGAACTAATCAAAAGTAGAATGGGGAGAAAGAAAGAACATGGATTACAAAATGTCAGGAAATGAATATAAAAATTGCATCAACATGTAATCGAGAAAAAATACATTAAAAAACAACAACAAAAAACAACAGGAAAAAAGAAGAGTAGAATGACTCAGTAGATAGAGATTTCCCCTTGATTGGAGGCCTTCAAGCAAAGACAGAGTGACCATTTGTCAGGTTATAGAAAGAATTTACTTTCAGGTATGGATTGTAGTAGAATAACGAGTTAGACTCCTGAGTCTAAAATTGTGTTATTCTGTGAGTCTCGTGAGGTAAATAGTGCAAGAATTACTCATCCTATTTTGTGGTTAAGAAAATTGAGGCTCATGGAGATCAAGTGACATTGTACAATAACATCAATATTGTATAATGATCAACTGTGAATGATTTAACAATTATCAGCAGAGCAAGTACACAAGACAGTTTCAAGGGACACGTGGTGAAAAATGCTATCCACCGCCATAGAAGTACTGATGAAGTCTGAATGCAGATAGAAACATTTTATTTCCTTTATGAGTTTTTTCCTTGTATCTGGGATGTCTTCTTTCACAACATGATATGGAAATATGTATTGCATGATAGCACATGTATAACTTTTTAAAAATATTACATTTATTTATTTACTTAATTAATTTAGAAAATTTTCCATGGTTACATGATTCATGTTCTTTCTCTCCTCTCCTCCCACCCACCCCCCTTCTGTAGCCAAGGAGCAATTCCACTGCGTTTTACATGTGTCACTGATCAAGAACTGTTTCCCTATTATTGATATTTGCACTAGGGTGATCTTCTAGAGTCTATATCCCCAATCATATCCCCATCTACCCAAGTGATCAAGCAAATGTTTTTCTTCTGTGTCTGAGGTGAGATTTGAACCTAGGTCCTCCCATCTTTAGGCCTGGCTTTCAATCCATTTAACCACCCAGCTGCCCCGCAATGCTATCTAGTTTCAATTCTGCTCTAAGTTTATTTTTAGTTTAACAATAGAACCACCTTCTCCCACCCATCCCCATCCAAACCCAAGGTAAATCATATGGATTAAAGATGAAAAAATCGTGAAAAGACTGGGATAATTATTTTCATATAGATGATCATTCCTGACATTTGTTTCTGTAAGAAAAAATATCTAATGATTATAGGAGAATGGAACTTCTGATGTTGGGTTCAACCAGAGATAACAAACAAATAACTTAATCTAATTTTCATGCAAATGGTCTTGGCAATTTTGATTTTGATGTAAAACATGGTACATACTTGTTGGGAACACTTATTCCCCATTAAGGAATGAGATGAGAATTAAAGTTCAGGTTTTTAAAAGAGCATTTTGGTGCCTATTAGAGAGAAAGAATTAATAAAGGATCATTCACATTAAAAAGTAAATGTAGTAATATAATATTATTTTGTCATAAGAAATGACAAAAAAAGAATGTTTAAGAGAAACCTAGTTAGACTTATATACAAAGAGGTACAGTACAAAGTTTGCGGAACCAGGAAAATAAGTTACAATATGAAGAAAAACAACTTTGAAAAGTTCAAGAACCATGATCAATGTAATGGCCAACCACAGTTCTAGAAGGCCGATGACAAAGTATACAATGCACCTCTTGATAGAGGGATGCTAGACATGCAAGAAGTAAAGGAGGTATATATTTTGGGATATGGCAAATGTGAGTGTAATCTTAGTTTTTAAGGTATTTCTTCTAAGGAAACTTTAAGATTATCTAACATGGAGTCCTCTGCATCCCCTACTAAGTAAATGAGGATAGCCTACTGTGATTGGCTGCCACAGCTCTTTGAAACTAGTAAGATTGAGCCAGTCTCACTTTCCAATTCTTTTAGGCCACTCACTCTCCTTTGTTCTGTCCAGGGAGTAAAAATCCCAGTTCAACCACAACTCGGGTACCAAGAATTGAATCATTGAAAAGGAAGACTTCCCTCCTCTATTCCTTCTTTTATCCTAGTTCTGAGAAATAGAACTAGAGATGTTTGTTTGTTTGGCTTCCTTAATTTCAGGTGCCAGAGATTGCCCCCATAGGAACTGACAGTTTGAGCCATGGTGACCTTCAAACCAGCATTACAGACAGGTTGGTACAGTCAACCAACACAACTCAAAAGCCCCCAAGCCTAGGAGAAAACATCGCAAACAACCAGGAAGAAACAATTTAAATACCATGGAGCTACAGTCAAGACTACACAGGACTTAGCAGCCTCTATGTTAAAGGATTAGAAGACATGGAATATCATATTTCAGAAGGCAAAAGATCTAGGCTTACAACCCAAAGCCACCTATCCAGCAAAACTGAGTATATTATTCAGGGAGAAAAATAATTGTTCAATAAAATAGAAGATTTCCAAGCATTCCTGAGAAAAAGATCAGACTTAAATAGAAAACTTAAAGTCCATATAAAAGACCCAGAGAAGCCTAAAAAAATAAGTAAAAAAGAGAAAATTTAAGAAACTCAATAACTTCTAACTTATAAGAGGATACTTATAATTATTTAAAATTCTTATTAGTAGTAGAGCAGTTAGTAGGAGTATACTTAGACAGAGGGTGGGGAAGTAAACTGATTAGGATGATATTATATGCAAAAAAATCAAGGGGTGGAAAAGAGGATTGCACTGAGAGAAAAAGGAAGAGAGAGGGAATGGAGTAAATTATCTAACCTAAAGACACATGAAAAACTACAGTGGAGGGGAGGATGAGGGTGATGATGGGCAATGCTTAAACTTTACGCTCATCTTAACTGGATTAGAGAGGCAATAACAACCATACTCATTGGGATATGGAATCTTATCTTACCCTATAGAGAAGTAAGAGAGCAATAAAACAAGGAAACAGGGGTGGTAATAGGAGGGAGGGGAAAATAGGGGGATGGGATAATAAAAAGCAAAACACTGACAACGAGGAATGGAGGGAAAGGAAAAAGCAGGATAACAATGGGAAAATAAGATGGAGGGGAATGCACAGTGGATAATCATAACTGTGAATGTGAATGGGATGAACTCACCCATAAAATGGAAATGGATAGCAGAGTGGATTAAAAATCAGAAACCTACTGTATGTTGTTTACAAGAAACATCTGAGGCAGGTTGACACATAGAATAAAAGTAAGAGACTAGAGCAGAATTTATTGTGCATCATCTAAAGTAAAAAAAAGCAGGAGTAGTGATCATGATTTCAGGGAAAACTAAAGCAAAAATATATTCAATTAAAAGAAATAATGAAAAATTACATTTTGCTAAAAGGTACTTTTGACAATGAAGTACTATCAATACTAAACATATATGCACCAAATGGTATGGCCTCTAAATTTTTAAAGGAGAAATTAAATAAACTTTGAGAAGCAAAACTATACTAGTAGGGGACCTCTACTTCCCCCTTTCAAGATCAAAAAATAAACAAGAAGGAAAGGAAGTGAATGAAATCTTAAAAAACTTAGAACTTAATAGATCTCCAGAGAGAATTGAATGGCAATAGAAAAGAATATAGCTTCTATTCAAAAGTACATGGCTCCTACACAAAAAAAAAATGACCATGTATAGGGCATAAAAACTCCACAACCAAATGCAGAAAAGCAGAAATAAAAAATGTATCCTTTTCAGATCATAATGTAATAAAAATTATATAAATAAAGCTTCATGGAAAGATAAATTAAAAATTAATTGGAGACTAAATAATTTAATGCTAAAAAGAGTGGGTCAAAGAACAAATTATAGAAACAATCAATAATTTTATTAATGAGAATGACAATGAGAAACAACATATCAAAATTTATGGGACACTGCCAACACAGTACTAAGGGGAAATTTTATATCTCTTAATGTTTACATCAATAAAATAGAGAAAATGCAGAACAATGAATTGGGCATGCAACTAAAAAAACTAGAAAAAGAACAAATTAAAAACTCTCATTTAAAGTTTAATTGGAAACCCTAAAAATTAAAGGAGAAATTAATAAAAATGAAAGTAAGAGAACCATTGAACTAAAAAATAAGACCAGGAGTTAGTTTTGTGAAAGAAAAAAAAAAGATAGAGAGAGTTTTGGTTAACTTGATTTAAAGAGGTGTGTTGAGGGGATTTTATCCCCTCCCCCTCCTGAGTAGCTGACCAGTTCATCACCATTCTCCACATACCAGAGCTGCATCTGTGAACATCAGTAAAAGAGAGCGGGCAGAGCCAACCTGGGTCTTTTGGTACAGAAGCTGGGCTGGAGGAGGAGGTGAGGGAGAGAGAGATTCTTGGAAAATAGACAGCACATGGTCTGAACTTAAAGTAAGGAAGAGAATTTAACTCTATGCTTATCTATCTTTTCTATTTATTAATAAACTTTATGGGAAATGATAATGGGTAGAGATATATTAATTTTAAATATAACAGCTTGGCAACCACTTTGATTAATTAGGATCCTTAATTTTCTTCTGAGAGTTAGTGCTTACGATAGGGTAGGGGAATTTTTAGCCATGCTGTTCCTCTGCTTTCATATGCAAGACATGCTTGGCCAAGACAGAGAAGTCTGTTTTCCCAGATGGGTAAGGACTCTCCCCACATGTGGTTCCCTCCTTCCCCTTATTTCTTTTAACTTGAATGAAGTGAGATGGTAGAGAATGGAGCCCAAGACTTTTGTGCAGATGGGACCCAACCCAGCCCCTGACTTTCCCCAGTGTGAAAAACCCACTGGGACACTGAAGCAGGGTCTTAGCTGCCCCTGTGCTGCACTGAGTCCCTTACACTAATCCTGGGGTACTTTCTAGCTGTGAGGGATTGGAGGGGGGGCAGGCTGAGGAGTTGGGGACTACTATCTCATGCCTTTAAATCCTGATTCCACCTCAGGGAAGCTGGCTAGCTCAGTACATTGGGGAAATCTGTCACTGGTTAAGCGAGTCACTGGCACTTAGCAGCCCAACTTTGAAAACCCATGGCCACTGGTTTTATATCTAGGGGAGGATAAAGGACTGAACCTTTACCAGGAAGTTTTCTTTTGATTTTTTTCCCTCCCTTCCCCCCTCAAACATTCCTTAAGACTGACTGCTTCCTCTAAAGCTTATCAAAAGCCAAATCGTTTTTTTTCCTCTTTCTTTATCTCTCTCACTTATATTTAGATAAGGCCTAACCTCTAGTGTCTTACCCTCTACATGCAGTTGTAGCACCACCCTCAGGCAAGAAGTAAAACTGCAGGAAATTTAAAAGAAAATACCTTCTCTGCTGCTCCTAGTGATCCAAAATACTAATTATAATTTGAATACATTCAAATAAAAAGATTATTAATAGTTAAATATTAATAATATTAAATTAAATTAAAAACCAAATTTATGAAATTAAACCAAGCCAAAGTTAATCAATTAAATGAAATATTAAGGAATAATTTTAGAACACAATAGTATTAATAATACTATCAATAACAATAATTATTAATTTCCCATAACTATTATTAGTAACTATCAACTATTATTTATTATTAATAATTATTATTGATCATTGATACCTGTTTGTGGTTGTTTATTATTATTAATTATTAATAACAACAACAATAATTATAATAAATACATATTCATTATTGGTACTATTGCTGTGCAACAATTACTTAGTTCCTTATATTAGCTTATTATTTAACCCCACTTTTTTATAACCCCATTGCCTTTCACAATAACATTGAAGAAATTAGTGTCTCCCTTTTTTTATGTTGTAGGAATTTTTCATTGTATAAATTGACTATTTAGCAATACTCAGACTAGCTTAAATAGGCAGATTAAGACAGACAGACTAGACACTTTGGGAAATACTACAACAAATCATGGGAAATCAGGAAATATTTCTCCCCATTCACCTCTGAATAAACTCTTTAATTCTTGGGGTGATCCTAATCTTCCTAAGGAGAATTAGATGACAAAAAAGGAAGCTAAAAAACTTTGTAAAGCCTAGATAGACATATCTTATACATGGCCAAAATACATATCCTTTGAATTCAAGATCTTAAAGGGTTTGAAATTATCCATTAAAAACAAAGATTCCAAAAATTATAAATACTGGCTCTTGTGGGTATATCATGTTGATAAATTAACTATCCCCTCCAGTGAGGAACCTAGTCTTTCTTTGGAGTGAGACCATTCTGGCCTAACTACTTTAGTTCCTCCTCCTGAACCTTTGATTAGATATGGTAAGAAACACACTCTATAATCCCACTTGGACTGTGAGGAGGTTTCTTCTCATTCTAACCCAAACCAGGACGTGAAACCTTTGGCTCCTCTCCCTGTCAGGCCTCGCTGATCACCCACTCTTCCCATCCTCTTTCCTCCCGATCTATCTCTCTACCCTATCTTACCATCCCACTATCCATATCCTAAAGAGTTTCCTCCTTTTCACTACCCAGTGCCCACCCATCCTCCCTATCTCTACCTGAACTACCCCATCCTTATTCTCTTGGCCATTCTTTTCCCTACCCTCCTTCCCCTGACCAATCCTACCCACCTTACTAGGACTCCTCCTCTACACTTCACCCATCCTCCTCTCCTCCCCAGTCCCACACCCACTTGGTCTATCCTCAATCTTCCTCTCCTCCCCATTCCTCTCCACCCTAACCCCAGTCCCCCTCCCCCCCAACTGTTCCTCTCCTCTGTGCCTCTGACACCTCCCCACCCCCAATCTTTTCACCCTGCCTCCCCACTCCCTGGCCAGCTCCTCCTTCTCCATTCACCCACTCATCCTTCCCCTATACTAGACTCACTACAACCCACTCCATTGAAATCCAGAAAACAGGCCAAGCAACAGTTACCTTAGATGATTCAAATAAATTCATTTTCCCTCTCAGAAATGTTCCTACTTATATTGGACAAGGAGACTTAGTAAACATTAGACATCATACACCTTTCTCTCCCCAAGACATTGAGAGATTCAAAGAAAAGTTATTTTCCTTTGAATCTAAGCCTATACTACTTGTAAATAAGGTTGGAAGCATTTCCTTTTATTTTTTCATTCTTTTTTAAAAAATAATTTATTTAGTCAATTTAGAACATTATTCCTTGGTTACAAGAATCATGTTATTTCCCTCCCTCCCCTCCCCCTACCCTTCCCACAGCTGACACTCCATTTCATTGGGCATTACATGTGTCTTTGATCAGAACCTATTTCCATGTTGTTGGTGTTTGCATTAGGATGTTCATTTAGAGTCTACTTCCCCAGCCATATCCCCTCGACCCATGTAATCAAGCAGTTATTTTTCTTCTGTGTTTCTACTCCCACAGTTTTTCCTCTGAAGGTGGATAATGTTTTTTTCTTGTAGATTCCTCCAAGTTGTTCAGGATCACTGCATTGTGAGAATCTTAAAATTTCTCAGACTCTATCTTAGAACATTTTTGGTCAAGGCTGCTATCCCCTTATTTTTCAATGAAGATACTTAGTCAGGAATGTAGGTGGGAACTCTAACATTACTCCACCCATACTTAAGCATACTTTAGGGGAAGATAAAGTTGTAAAACTCCTTACTGAACAATTAAAAGTACTTAACCCATACTTAAAGTAAAGCTAAAACCCTTAATCTGGGTCTATTTTTAGATCTAATACAAAAAGGTGCTAAGTACTATGAAGGTCAAATTAATCACTAAAAGTTCAAGCAATCTTAGCAAGAGGTGTGAGGTTTTAGTCTACCCAGAGAAGGTGATAATAAGATGTGAATTAAGAATGGTCAGTCCTGTGAAAACGTCTACTGTGATTGGTAGATGTGAAAACTTAGGGGAGGTGACATAGGAGAAAATTCTCTTTAAAAGGAGGCCAGAAGGCCTCTGAATGGAAATTCAGCTTTGTATCTGAATTGGAGGATGTTCTCTCTCTCGGTGGCTGAACTTAGTTCAGCTTCCTGAGCTAAACTGGAGGGTCTCTCCGAACACTAGAGCTTGCTTGAAACAAAATCTTGTGGTGAGTGATAAAAGACTGACTGGTCTCTCTTAAAGCTCAGGCCTAGGCCATTCCTCTTTCCCATTATTTCCTCTGACTCCCTCTCTCCCTTTCCTTAATTTCTTATTTGTATTAATTAAAATCTCCATAAAAACCCAGCTGACTTGGGTATATCATATTTGGGAATTGTTCCCATGGTGACCACTTTATTTTTAATATAAAATCAAGACACAAAAAATCTTCATTACAGTTTTGGCAATTCTTGAAACCATATTTTCGTGGTCACAGTTTAAGGCAACCACTCTTTTATCTGTAATAGTTGCCACTAATGGAGAAGTCCATTACATTCAATTGTACCACAGTATATCAGTCTCTGTGTACAATGTTCTCCTAGTTCTGCTCCTTTTGCTCTGCATCAATTCCTGGAGGTTATTCCAGTTCCCATGGAATTCTTCCAGTTTATTATTCCTTTGAGCACAATAATATTCCATCACCAACATATACCACAATTTGTTCAGTCATTCCCCAACTGGAAGGTATGCCCTCGTTTTCCAATTCTTTGCTACCACAAAGAGCACAACTATGAAAATTTTATACATGTCTTTTTCCTTATTATCTCTTTGGGGTACAAACCCAGCAGTGCTATGGCTGGATCAAAGGGAAGACAGTCTTTTAGCACCCTTTGGGCATAGTTCCAAATTGCCCTCCAGAATGGTTGGATCAATTCATAACTCCACCAGCAATGCATTAATGTCCTGACTTTGCCACTTCCCCTCCAGCATTCATTATTTCCATTGCTGTCGTCATGTTAGCCATTCTGCTAGGTGTGAGGTGATACCTCAGACTTGTTTTTATTTGCATCTCTCTGATTATAAGAGATTTAGAACACTTTTTCATGTGCTTATTAATAGTTTTTTATTTCTTTAACTGAAAATTGCCTATTCATGTCCTTGCCCATTTATCAATTAGAGAATGGCTTGGTTTTTTTTAACAATTGGTTTATCTCTTCAAAAATTTGAATAATTAGACCTTTGTCAGAGATTTTTGTTATGAAGATTCTTTCCCAATTTGTTGCTTCATTTCTAATTTTGGTTGCATTGGTTTTGTTTGTACAAAACCTTTTAAATTTGATGTAATCAAAATTATTTATTTTACATTTTGTGATTTTTTCTAGCTCTAGCTTGGTTTTAAAATCTTTCCTTTCCCAAAGATCTGACATGTATACTATTCTGTGTTCACCTAATTTACTTATAGTTTCCTTCTTTATGTTCAAGTCTTTCACCCATTCTGAGTTTATCTTAGTATAGGGTGTGAGATGTTGATCCAAACCTAATCTCTCCCATATTGTCTTCCAATTTTCCCAGCAGTTTTTATCAAATAGTGGGGTTTGGTCCCAAACACTGGGATCTTTGAGCTTATCATAGACTGTCTTGCTGAGGTCACTTACCCCAAGTCTATTCTACTGGTCCTCCTTTCTGTCTCTTAGTCAATGCCATATTGTTTTGATAACCACTGCTTTATAGTATAGTTTGAGATCTGGGACTGCAAGGCCTCCTTCCTTTGCATTTTTTTTCATGATTTCCCTGGATATCCTTGATCTTTTGTCCTTCCAAATGAACTTTGTTATGGTTTTTTCTAATTCAGTAAAAAAATTTTTTGGTAGTTCAATGAGTATGGCACTAAATAAGTAAATTAATTTGGGTAGGATTGTCATTTTTATTATGTTAGCTCATCCTACCCATGAGCAGTTAATGTTTTTCCAATTGTTTAGATATAGTTTTAATTATGTGGATAGTGCTTTGTAGTTGTGTTCATATAGTTCCTGTGTTTGTATTGGCAGATAGATTCCTAAGTATTTTATTTTGTCTAGGGTGATTTTAAATGGAATTTCTCTTTCTAATTCTTGCTGCTGAGATTTGTTTGAAAGCATTTTCTACACATATATTCCCACATGGATTGATGTGGAAGATTTGCTCCAGACCTTCTTAACAGAAATGGAAAGAAATAAGATTCTTTCTCTTGTTAATGAGGTCCAGGGAGAGAGAACAACTCATTGGCCAACTGAAGATCTCAAATGGAACCCAAGTTCAGAGCAAGATTACTTACAACTATGCCAGGCTAGAAATGCATTACTAAAAGCAATGAGTGCTTCTTCTGATAGTCCTGGTACATGAACTAAATTCGAAAAATCTAAAATGGGAAGATAATGAACACCCCTCTCAGTTTATGGATAGGCTTCTTGAGCTGGGATGTAGGTATATAGAATTGGATCTTGATAGGGAAAGGGATATTAGACAAATCAGAATACAATTTGTGAAAAACAGTTGTAAGGTAGTTAACAGTTATTTTATGACTAGCTGTCCAAATTGGTCTAATGTGGACCTTGAAGAATTGAAAAGAGTGAAAGTTTATGATTTTGAGGGACATAAGGAAAAGGAGGAGAACACTGATTTAATGGAAACATTAATGAAGGAAATAAAGGAATTAACTGCTAAACAGGGAGAGAAAGATAAAGAAAACACTACTTTAATGGAGACATTGAGGAAGTAAATAAAAGAATTAACCAAAACAGTTGGAAAGGCAAAGCAAGGAGAGGTCATAGATCCCTTATAGAATTCACAAAACAACTGCTAACATGTTAGTTTGTGGAAAGGTGGGTCATGGACTGTAGAAAGAGAAATCAGGTGAATAGAAATAGAAGCTTCAGGAATAATGCTAATAATAGTAGAAACAAAAATTCGAATGAAGCAACTCATAACTCACACCACAACCTCTCTGCTCAGTGGATGGTAATGCAGAGAAATAGCCAAGAATCTTTCTGATAGTGTGAGGGGAAGAGGAATGCTCTGAAGTTGAGGATTGAAACCTTCAACTTCCCAGACCATGATGTGTTGATGCCTATTATCCCAATCCGCTTCCCTCCCTAAAACAAAGAGCCTCACATGACCCTGAAAGTTGGGAACACGTATTATTATTGCCTGTTAGACATTAGAGCTTCTAGGTCGGTTTTTGATGAGTTAACCTGATTCTGAATGTAATCCTATTGACTCTTTGAATGTAATAAGTTTGTTGGGAGCACCTCTAAAGGTTGAAAAACTTTCCCCTCAAATGGTATCTGTATAACCCCTCTCAATGGAACATTCTTTCCTTTTAATGCCAGATTCTCCTACAAATTTGTTAGGGAGGGTTCTTTTATACAAACTTAGAGCCACAATAACATGTTCTCCAGATGACTCTATGAAGCTAGAATTGCCTGAGAAATGCTTAAAATTGTTTCCTGTACTTCTTTCAGACAGTCAGAATATGGAAGAACCTCCCCACCTTTGAAATCCCAGCTGATATACCTGAATCTCCATGGGCTACATCTTCTTCCAATGTTGGCCTACTTAAATCAGCTCATCTCATTCATTCCCCACTTCCTTCCATTCCTCAGTATCCCCTATTAAAAGAGGCAATTGAGGGAATTTCCCCAGTGATAGAATCATTAATAAAACAAGGAATAATAATCCCATGCAAATCTGAATAGAATACATCTATTCTCCCTGTAAAAAAGCCAAAATTAGGCCCTGATAGAAAATTTGTATATAGATTTGTACAAGATTTAAGGGATGTGAATAATCATGTCATAAAAAAGACATCCTGTGGTTGCAAACTCAAACACAATAATTTCTTCTATTCCCAGCACAGCCATGTACTTTACTGTAGTGGATTTGTGCTCAGCATTTTTCTCGATACTAATTCATGAGGATTCCAGGCATATATTTGCTTTTACCTGGAAAGGCTCTTAGTTGATGTGGTGTTGTTTGCCACAAAGGTACATGGAAAGTCCTACCCTCTTTGCACAGATTTTAGCCCAAGATATAGATAATATTCAATTTAAATATAGTCACTTAATTAAATATATAGATGATTTACTCTTGGCTTCACCAGATGCAGCAGCATACCAAGAAGATAGCAAATATCTTCTGTTAGAACTATTTAAGGGGCAACTGGGTAGCTCAGTGGATTGAGAACCAGGCCTAGAGATGGGAGGTCCTAGGTTTAAATCTGGTCTCAGCCACTTCCTAGCTGTGTGACCCTGGGCAAATTACTTGACCCCCATTGCCTAACCCTTACCACTCTTCTGCCTTGGAGTCAATACAAAGTATTGACTCCAAGACAGAAGGTAAGGGTTTAAAAAAAAAGAACTATTTAAGAGAGGCCACAAAGTCTCAAAGGCAAAGGTTCAATGGTATCTCCCCAAAGTGGAATATTTAGGGTTCATTTTAACTATTGATTCCCATTCTATTTCTCCTAGGTGCATTGAAGATATTCAAAAATTAAGTGTTCCTCTACTAAGAAACAGTTGAGAGCAATCTTAGGGGAAACAGATTTTTATAGACTATAGATCCCTTGCTATGCGGATATCACAAAACCCCTTATAGTGCTAACAAATTATTTGGTCACTGAACCTCTTAATGATTAGAACCAGAACACTTATTAGCTCTGTCAGATTTAAGATACGCTTATATGCCCCTAATCTAGGAATCCCACATTATGGTAAACCACTCACTTTATATGTACATGAACAGAAAGGGGTGGCTTCAGGTATTTAAGCCCAAAGCCTAGAACTGGCTCAGTGTCCAGTTGCTTATTATTCAACCCAGCTGGACCCAGTAGCTTCAGGAGCACCACCATGCCTTAGAGGTGTAGCTTTATTGGCAATTAAGGTGGCTGACTTAGTATTGGGATGCCCATTAACAATTATGTGCCCACATGAAGTAGCATTGTTTCTCGGACATAGGACACAGACATTCTCTGATCAAAGACTCACAAGATATGAAATAACCTTATTAAACAACATAATATAATTTTAAAACATTGTACAACTCTTAACCCTGCCACCTTGCTTCCTGATTTGCCAGTCTCATTACATAGCTGTGAAACTTTAGTGTCCATGGCTGAAAAGCCTCAGGAAGATCTCCTGGACACTCCTTTTGACAATCCAGATCTAGTCTTATTTACTGATGGTTCTTCTTTTATGAAGGAGGGTATATGTTACACTGGAGCTGCTGTAGTCACAGAATTTGCCATTGTTTGGTTGGATTCACTGCCCTCAAGTATAAGTGCTCAAGATGCAGAAATGATAGCCCTAAAACATACCTGTATAATTGCCATGGGCAAGAAGGCAACAATTTATAGGCTCGAGATATGCATTTGGAATTTGCAATCAGTATGTTATGGCTTCAGAGAGGACTTTTAACCTCAGCTGGAAAAACGATAGCAAATGCAGAAATTATTAATGAAGTTCTTTCTGCTCTCCAGATACCTGAAACCCTAGCTGTAGTACATTGTTCTGCCCATATAGGTGGAACTGATCCTATCTCTATGGGAAATGACCAGTGTAAGGATGACATTAGAAAATAAGTATTGTTTTTATTAGTTTAGGGATAAGAAGTAAAATGGCTGGCTTGAGAAAAGAATTGGCGTTTGAAGCAGAGCTGAGAGAGCATGTTAATTTCAACTGTTGACAGGTATAACCATTTTTCTGTCAATTCTGTCTCTGGCAGTTGGGAGTTGCTCTCTGGCAGTTGGTAAGAGTCACTCTCTCAGAGACTCTCTCTTAGGACTGGAGGAGGTAACATCTTTGCCTCTCTGTCTGAGGGAAAGATTTGAAGTTTGGGGGATCATTCCCAAATTCCATTTACCATATCACCCCCAGAGCTCAGGCCATGATTTTTGTAGAGAATGAATAGAGAACTTGAGACTATGATTGGAAAATTGTGCCCTGAGACTCACTTAACATGGCCTGAAGTCCTCCCTTTAGCTTTGTTTTATTTTCATAGCAGACCTAGGGGAGATTTACATACCTCACCATTTGAGATGCTTTTTGGACATTCCCCAATTCAGGCTAAGCCTTTTTCTCTTGCATACACATAATTACTAGGCAGGGATGCTTCTATTGCTTCTTATATGCAGGATTTATAGGTTATATTGCGAGAACTCCACAAATCCGGAGCTGTGGTACAAGTAGGACCTCTAGACTTCTTGCTCCATGACCAACACCCAGGAGACAAAGTGTACATAAAGAACTTCCAGTGTGCTGGAGTAACTCAGCCTGCCTGAAAAGGTCCATTTTAAATACTGTTATCCACTCCTACAGCTATTAAAATCGGAGAAAAGTACTCCTAGATTCATTGCTCCCATATAAAATGGATACCTTCTATTGATATTGAATTACTGTATCCTGTCACATTTATTGTATTTACTTATTGTTTTCAGATTTAAATTTGTTTTTTAAGTTCACACATTAATCTAATCTATCACATTCCATTATACTATGTCACCTTCAATTACTGTGTTTTGACTGTTGGCTATTACATTGTCTTTATTTGTACCCTCCCCCTAAGAGTGGACTGGTGATAATACCATAATAAAAGTCCATAGACAAGTTAGACAAACTCTTTTCCATGGAAAAGCCATTGGTCCTAACAGGTGCTGGGTATGTCAACAGATCCATCGGAGCTCTATTTTGTCATGGGCAACAATTCCGGTCCACAGTAATGAGACATTACCACAATTCACAACACAAGGAGGTCACATGTTGTCTAAACGGCCATTTGCTCATTTTGCTTTTGTTAATTGTCACATTAATGATGATGGGTGACCCTATCTAAATGGTTACGACCTATATCAGTGACTTTTTAAAAATCTGATGACTTAAAAATCTCAATGGGTTTTAATGGGTCTTCAGACATAATTTTCAGATATTTCAGAGCACCTCTACCTATGACTGATCATTTTCCCACCTTTGACTTGTGTGTAAGAAGAGGTAAGGGTCCATTGAGTAGTAGTAAGTACATGGGAGACAAGGCACAGTGCAAATGTATCATTGAGTTCCCTACTTCCACATTTATCTGTGTGAAAGTACAGTTTAAAAATTAAATGAATGGGACATATAAATACATGCCTTTTAAGGCTATTACAATCTCATCCAGGAGGAGGGAAGATTTCCCATGGGGTCTGGTCACCCTTGGACATTTCTATATTTGTAACTCCTTAGCTTACTCTACCCTTCCACCAGGATGGTATGTACTTGTGGTTTAACCTATGTTATTCCACCTGTATCTGTGCATGATCATGATGTTGGCTGGATAGACAAATCAACAGCCAGAATTCTAGGTTCTTGGTGGCATTCTAGATCCAAGAGGTCAAGACCAAATTCAATAGCCTTTTCATCAGCAGGACAGAGGTTTTTCTGGGTTCGGAATGATGACAGTAATAGACTCTGTTAGGAATATCTCAGCTGAGGTTGAAAGATTGGCTAAAGACACAGCTCAAGCCATCTCTTAAACCACTAAAGCCATCTCTTATCTACAATAGATTGACTCCTTAGCAAAAATAGTCTTACAAAATCAACTGGCCCTCAACATGCTCACAGCTGCATTGGGAGGTGCTTATGCATTTATTAATCAGTCTTCTTGTTCTTATGTAAATAGATCTGAAGAACTTGTGACAAATATCCATGAGCTTCAAAAGCTTTTTAATGACACACAGCAAGTAGCTATAGAGACTCATGTGAATCCTAATGATAGCTGGTGGAACCTCTCATGACTGCAAGGAACAGGTTTGTTTGCAGTTGTCCAAAATGGGCTCTTCTAATTTAGGGTATTTTGGCATTTCTTATAATCTGTATTAGTTGTTGTACTACTGTTTTTAAAAGGCTTTTACCTGGTGATAAAATTATGTACACTCACACTGTAGATCTTGGCCAAGGTAAGAGGAATATAAATAAGTGATCAACCTTTGTGTTGTGCCTCTGCTTGGCTAACACATTGTCTCATGGAATGTGAACTATTAAATTATGATTTTTTATTATTTTTTCTTTTTATTTGCAATATGATATTTGATTTTTTTCCCTATCCTTGTAGTACTTAAAGTACATAGAATCAGTATTAATGTTTTTGACTTGAAGGATAAAGTTTACAGTATGAGTTTACAGTATCTATTAGCCCTAGTAACTATGCATACCCAAAAGCTTTAGACTATGGAAACCTGCCATTTATTGATAAATGTTATGGGACAAACTCTCTTATAGTTTGGCAATTTTCTGTAGTCCTGGCTGCAAATGGGTAAAGTGCTACATCGCTGCAATTGTTCTACAGGCTTGTGGGAAATAAATCACTTTAATTGGGCCTAGCCTATGATTCAAGGACTCATTACAAGTTTATTTTTTTTTACTCAGAATTTTATATCCATAAGATTTTTATTTTTTAATCATTTTTGTACTTTTTTATTATTTTTATACAGAATTTAATTTTTGTTTTTTTATTTGGGATTTGGGGGGGTTGATTTTTTTCTTTTGACAATTGTTTTATATACCTCATAACTCAGCCATATATCCCAGGGTGATTCTGGTGTTTTGTCAATACCTTCCTCAGGGAGGGACTGTGT
Organism: Monodelphis domestica; assembly: GCF_027887165.1. Lineage (NCBI taxonomy): Eukaryota > Metazoa > Chordata > Mammalia > Didelphimorphia > Didelphidae > Monodelphis > Monodelphis domestica. The sequence continues at coordinate 280,877,983 of NC_077233.1, read as the reverse complement.
AATTATCCTAAAATCTAAGATTTAAAATTTTTTGGAGAAATTTCAGGAAAAGAAACTTGCCAACATCCCAAATCAAGAAAGCAGATCCTTTTGGAGAAGGTGCTATAAAGATGCCTGTAGAAGCCACACACAACATCAAAAGATCCAGAATGAACTTTGGAATATAATGAACTGAACTAAAGGGGGTTGAACATACTTATTCCGAATGTAAGCTCTTATGCCAAAAGGGACTGCCCCCTAATTGACATTTTGTCAATGTGTCTATCAATCACTTTTTGTTTTCTTCTTCTATTTCCCTCTCATCTCTAACTATTGTAGCTTCCTCTTAAAAAGTGCGATATTGTATGTACTTTTAGCTAGAAGATCTTTAGAGAGATTAAGAGAGTTATATTTAAATGGTCCATTTGGGGAGACTAGTCTCCCAAAGGATCACAGGGGGATGGCATCGAGGGGATCTTATTCCCTCCCCCCGAGTAGCTGACCAATTCATCAACATTCTTCACATACCAGAGTTGTATCTGTGAATGTCTGTGAGCAAAGGTGAACATCAATAAGAGAGTGGGCAGAGCCCACCTGGATCTTTTGGCATGGAAGTTGGGCTGGAGAAGGAGGTGAGGGAGAGAGAGATTCTTGGAAAATAGGTGACACATGATCTGAACTTAACGTAAGGAAGAGACTTTAATTCTATGCTTACTTATCTTTTCTATTTATTAATAAACTTTATGAAAAATAATAATGGGTAGAGATATATTGATTTTAAATATAACAGAAGAAAGAAGAAAATCAAATAATCAGTATCAAAAATGAAAAGAATGAACTCACCACCAATGAAGAGGAAATTAAAGCAATAATTAAGAGCTATGTTGTCCAATTATAAGCCAATAAATCTGACAATCTGAGTGAAATGGATGAACATTTATAAAAATACAAATTATCCAGATTAGCAAAAGAGTAAATAGAATCCTTAAATAATCCTATTTCAGAAAAAGAAATTGAACAAGCCATCAATGAACTCCCTAAGAAAAAACTTCCAAGGCCAGATGAATTTACAAGTCAATTATATCAAACATTTAAAGACCAATTAATCCCAAAACTACATAAACTATTTGGGAAAATAGACAGAGAAGGAATCCTACTAAATTCTTTTTATGAAAAGAATATGGTATGTTACCTGAAACAAGAAAAACTAAAACAGAGAAAGAAAATTATAGGCAAATTTCATTAATGAATATAGATGCAAAAATTTTCAAGTAAGATCCTAACAAGGAGAATACAGCAATATATTACAAGGATCGCTCACTACACTATTATACCAGGAATGCAGGACTGGTTTAATATTAGGGAAATTATCAGCCTAATTGACCATATCCATTGTAATGAATATAAATTGACTAAAATATGTGAGAATTCTAAAATAATCTTCTTCATGTAGTTAGCAAGTCAGAAGCCTTTCCAATGCAATCAAGAGTTAGGTAAAAATGCCCATTATTGTATTAGAAATGCTAGCTTTAGCAATAAGTAAAGAAAAAGAAATTGAAGGAATTAAAGTAAATAATGAGGAAACTAAACTCTCACTCTTCATAGATATGATGGTATACTTACAGGATCCTAGAGAATCAACTAAGGCAAACACAGGAATTGTATGAACACAATTACAAAACAATTTTCACACAAATAAAGTCAGATCTAAACAATTGGGAAAATATTAATTGCTCATGGGTAGGCCAAGCTAATAAATAAAAATGGCAATTCAATCTAATTTGTTTATTCAGTGTCATACCAATCAAACTACCAAATAATTATTTCATAGAACTAGAAAAAGTAATAACAAAATTTAACTAGAAGAACAAAAGGTCAAGACTATCAAGGGAACTAATGAAAAAAAAAATGTGAAGGAAGGAGGCCTAACAGTACCAGATCTCAAACTGTACTATTAATCAACAATCATCAAAACAATATGGTACTGGCTAAGGAATAGAATGGTAGATAGATGGAGTAGATTAGATTCATAATATACAGGGGTAAATGACCTTAGCAACTTGGTGTTTGATAAACCCAAAGATCCCAGATTTTGGAATATGAACTTACTCTTTAATGAAAACTTCTGGGAAAATTGGAAAACAGTGTGGCAGAAGCTAGGTATAGACCAATATCTCACACCCTATACCAAGATAAGGTCAAAATAGATATATGATTTAGATATAAAGGCTGAGACCATAACTAAACTAGGGGAGGAACACAGAATAGTTTACTGGCAGATCTTTGGAGAAAGGAAGAATTTATGATCAACCAAGAGATAGAGAGTATTATAAGATTTAAAATAAATAATTTTGATTATATTAAATTAAAAGGCTTTCATACAAACAAAACTAATCTAACCAAGATTAGAAGGAAAACAACAAACTGGGGGGAAATATTATAACAAATATCTCTGATAAAGGTCTAATTTCTCAAATTTATAAAGAATTAAGTCAAATTTATAAGAATATAAGTCATTCCCCAAATGATAAATGGTCAAAGGATATGAATAGTCGGTTTTCAGATGAAGAAATCAAAGCCATCAATAATCATATGAAGAAATGTTCTAAATCCCTCTTGATTAGAGAAATGCAAATTAAAACAATGCTGAGGTACCACCTCACACTTATCATATTGGCCAAGATAGCAGTAAAAGAAAGTGGTAAATGTTGGAGGTTGTGTGGCAAAATTGGGACACTAATGCATTGTTGATAGAGTTATGAACTGATCCAACCATTCTGGAGGGCAATTTGGAACTATGTCCAAAGGACTATAAAACTGTGCATATCCTTTGACCCAGTAATGCCACTATTGGGTCTGTAACCCAGAGACAATAAAAATGGGGAAAGGAGTTACTGATACAAAAATATCTATAGCTGCTCTTTTTGTGGTGGGAAAGAATTGGAAGTTGAGAGGACATCCATCAATTGGGAAACAGCTGAGCAAACTATGGTACATGTTGGTAGTGGAATACTATTGTGCTATAAGAAATGACAAGTAAGATGATTTCAGAACAAGCTGGAAAGATCTATGGGAAGTGATGCAGAGTGAAATAAGGAGAACTGGGAGAACATTGTACACAGTAACAGCAATATTGGATGACAATTATCTGTGAAAACTTAGCTACTCTCAGCAATGCAATGTCCTGGGACAATCCTGAAAACTTGGGATAGGAAATGCTATTCACCCCCCAGAGAAAGAACTATTGGAGTGATCCTTCATATCAGTGTATTTTTTGCTTTATTTTGGGATTTTGGTCATGTATAACTTTGCATGTGTATATGGTCATGTATAACACAACAGTGAACAATGGGAGTGTGTTTTGCATGACAACAAAAATGAAAAAATAAATAGCTTTGGTAGTTTTGAAAAGGAAGGTTGTTACTGACCTGGGATATATCAAGGAAGGTTTCATGAACATGTAGCATTTGAGTTGGGCTTTAAAGGAAGGATGGGAATTCAGCAGATAAAAGGAGAGAATATCGTTCCTCATAACACAATAATATTCCATTACAGTCTTCTCTGCATAAGCTTTTCAATTTCATTGGACGTCAGAGGTATTAAATGAACCAGATGAAGGTCTCCAGTACATTAGGTAAGTTCTTTATGGAGGATTTACACAAAGACATCAACAAGAAGTGCACAGGATGAGAAGGCAAACAGGTCCCACACAACATGGCACTAGTGGAAAGAATAAAGGCACAGATGAAAACCACAAATCCATCAAAGTATAACAAAAATCATCTATTTTTTCAGCCACGCCGTACTGATTGTCTGTGGCCCTATTTTCCAAAGTAAATGTTTCACAATGGAAAATATCTGTTGTACCAAAACAAAATATGTCCCTTTGTTAAACAAAAATATATGATATGGAGGAAGCTAGGTGGCTCAGTGGATAGAGAACCAGACCTTGAGACGAAAGGTCCTGGATTCAAATTTGTCCTCTGATGCTTCCTAGCTGGGCATCCCTGGGGAAGTGACTTAAACCCATTGCCTAGTGTATATAGTATTCATTCTAAGATGAAGGATGAGGGTTTTTTTTAAAGTATTTGATACAGAGATTTTTTTTATTTAATTGATTAAGAAAGTTTTTCCATAGTTACAAGATTCATGTTCTTTCCCTCCCCTCCTCCTACTTCCCTCTCGTCATAGCCAACACCCAATTCCACTGGGTTTTACATGTGTCATTGATCAAGATCTATTTCCATATTATTGATATTTGCACCAGGGTGATAATTTAGAGTCTCCATTCCCAATCCTATCCCCATCGACCCATGTGATCAAGCAGTTGTTTTTCTTCGGTGTTTCTGCTCCCACAATTCTTTCTCACACAGAGACATATTTCATAAAGGCATAAAAGAACATATCTTTTTCTTCTGTCTCATTCTTTTTAAAAAGGAATGAAGAAACAGCTAAAATATGTGTTGCTCAATAATAATCTGGCACTATTTATGGCAAGGAATCAGGGAGAGCATTTGGAATTTTACTGTGCCACAAGGAAAATAGTGATATTGTAACCAGGAACCAGTGAGACTCTGCATTGTACTGTCTTCTCACAGAGGACTGTGATATCTTTTGATAGAGGAATGCCTGGAGAAGTTCCAGCCTGGCCTCAGGTTACCGGAGGTAGCTGGCACAGCTTCACGCCTGACCTTGTGCGTGATATGGGACTGAAGCAGATGGAGCGAGCCCTACTGTAAACTGAAACACTGTTGTTTGTTTTTTATAGTATTCCACATCTGTGTTGGCTATTTTGAGACCCTTCAGATGAAGGACAATGCTCGCAGCTGAGCCATCCCTCCCTGGGTCACCTTGGACCAACCTCGGGCATGCTCAGAAATTAAGTCAGGGCTGGCTGGCTGGCTGGGACTTTCTGCCCAGAAGTCAGCTCAGATGGTGCCAGTTACACATCTTTCTTCTCCCCTTTGCCTCCTTTTCCACCAGTTTGTAACTCCTTCATGACTAGCCTCCAAATCCCTGAGATAATTCTTCACTTATGGATAGAGCTTGCAAGTGAGTTTTTACTTCAGCAAGACGGATACTTGGTCCCCCATTGCCAGAAATAGTTCTTCACCTGCTGAAAGAATCTTCCACAGGCACCTTCACTTCAGCAAGCCAAGCTTCTCCTCCTCCCTGATGGATTCTCCACCTCGCTCCAAAGAACAGCTCTTCTAAATAATCCCTTCTCTCTTCACACCTTTCAGGCCCAGGAACCCCAAATCCTCTCCGCTAACAACCTCATTCTTCACCAAAAACAAACAGATAAAACTGGAGGCCATTTGCTGAGAGTTATCTCTTCTTTTCTCATATCATACCCTCCTATTATCATCCCCCCCATTATCCCTTCCTTTAGTCTCTTATGCAAAGGTGGCCTACTCTTTGCCAAGGCAAAGCCCTTTACGTGAACCCCTGAAACCATTGCCCGTCACTACCCCCCCATATTCCCAAGAGCAGATTGCTTCAACTATAATAGCCACTCCTCTCTAATCACTGGTCTCTCCCTTTCTGCTGGATCCTTTTTTGCTGCCCACAAGTCTCGTCCATCCTTTAAAAATCACTCTTACTTGGTCCTTCGATCCTTCGTAGCTCTCTTCCTGTATTTCTCTTCCTCTTTGGGGCTAAACACCTTGAGAAAGTTGTCCATACTTGGTGTCTACACTTCACCTTTTCTCATTATTTTCTAAACCCTTTGCAATCTGGCTTTGAGCATCACTGTTCACCTGAAATTCTCTCTCTAAAGCTACAGTTGATCTCTTCCTTACCAGATCTAATGGCCTTTCCCCAATCCTCATCCTTCTCGACCTCTCTATAACATTTAATACTGTCGATGAACTTGTCCTCCTGTTTATTTTTCCATCTCTTGATCTGTTGCCATTGCTCTCTGGATTCTCCTTGTTGGCTATGCAGTTGAGTCTGATAGATTTTCAATCATTTCAACGAGTGTCCCTTAAAGCTCTGTCCTGGCCCTTCTCCTTTCTCCAGGATTCTCTCGTTTGATGATTTCATCATCTCCAATGGATTCAAATATTATCTCTATGCTGATAATTCCCAAATCTATATATCCAGCCCTCGTCTCGTAAGCTCCAGGTCACTAGCCTAGTTCTAGCTCCCATTACCTCTTACTTGGACTGCTACAGTGCCCTCTCCTTGGCTTCTTTGCCTTAGCTTTCTTTACATTCCAACTCATTGTCTACACCACTGCCAAGATGATTTTCCTATGTATAATAAATGAATAATAAATGGAAACAAGCAAGACATAGTGTTATATATGCATATATCTTTTTGTTAAATGGTGCCTTCTCCAGTGGGAGAGGGGAAGGACGGAGTATAAAGATGGGATTAACTCTCTCGTGCCCATTTTTAGATTAAATCACCAGAAGTGTATACAACCCGCTTACACTTGAGTGGGGAAGTCTATAGCCCACATGTACTTGAAGCAGATGACAAATCAGAAACAATTGACTGCCCCCTGCGCAGTCCTAAGAAAATTTACAGATAATAATTGGTCCATGTAAAGTGGAGGAAGGCACAGGAAGTGACATGAAGAAGCATCTTTAAAAGGAGCAGTAACTTCCTGTGAAAGCAGTTCTTCATTCTTCAGAGTTCTGAGTTCAAGTTGGAGGCTGGTAAAGAATCTGCTTCATGGATGTGAGACTCTGGACTTGGTGAGAGTTTCTTAAATCTTCTTTATCTGTTCTTAAATCTCTCCCTTTGAACGACCACATGGGTGAGTGAAAAGGCTGACTTCTTCCCTGATTTTCTAGAGGGACTAGCCTCTGGAGAGGTCTTCCTCTTGGGAGAGGCTTCGTGGCTAAAATCTTTGTTTAAATTACTTCTGGGCCGCCATTGCTTGGGCCTCTGAAGCCCTGCCTGATTTGGACCGGGCTGGAGTAAATATCTACTCTCTCTGATTTTCTTACTTTCTTCTTTTGTAAATAAATTACCATAAAAAACCATTTGGAATTGAGTAATAATTCCTGGTGACCACACTCTTAACTATCTTATCCAACCCTTTAATTTTAACCCCTTCCATACAGGAGGGAGTTAACTGGTTTTTTAATGTAACAAATAAATAAAAAGAATGAAGTGAGATCCTGCTAGGCCCTCTAAAACTTAACAAAAGGAAGTTTACTGAGCTAAAACATGGCAAGGATGTCGAGCAAGAATCCAGGATCAGTTCATTTGGGCATAGCTTCCCTTTCTCTGATTTGTTGATGGTCATGTGCTGGTCAAAAGCCTGAGGAAGGAGCTCCTCAATTCTTCAATTGCAGGACTTTGACCTTTGACCACCAACAGGCTTCATCAAATATTTTAATCAATTCCCCCCAGTGGGGCAATTAGGTGGCCAAATCGCTAGGAAAAGCTAGCCTAGCCAGAGACGCGGCTTAGTTTGGCTTCCATGGAGCATCACGCTTCACCCAGGAGAAGCTGAAATGGCAACCCCATGCCGGTTTTTGACACTCAGCACCCTCTCAGCTCCCTCTGTTGCCTCTCCACTCTGACTGGTGGGCTGGGGGAATGGAGCAATGCATTTTCCTAAAGCCTTTCCTTATAGAATGCTCTGAACTTTTAGAACTTTTCAGGTAACACCTCATTTTCCATCAGAGCTCTGCTTGGTTTTGATTCCACAGAGCATCCCTCTAAGGTGCCCTCTGTTGGCTTGCCCACCACCTGGGTACCCCCTGCCCATTTCAGGTCTTCCCCCAGTAAATTGTAAACTCGTTGAAGGCAAGGTCTAATCTTCTTTTTATTTGAGTCCCCAAAGCTCAGCACAGTGACTGGCACTTAGTATGTGCTAAGAAAAGGTTTCTTGAATTGAAGAAATTGAGTAAGATCTCAGGATATTGCTCCTACCACATCCAAACCCCGGTGGCAACACCCTGAAGGATTTCTAGGGTATTTTCAACTATTGAAATGGCCTTAAGTACCACCCTGGACTAGGATAAACTTGACTCCAAGGATATGAAAAGCCTGGCATCGCCACCACTGGAGGAGGAGAAGGAAATCTAAAGAGATACAGAAGCTTCTGCCTCCATCTCCAAACAAACAATCCAATGCAATCCCTCCCGAAAGGACAGCAGACATTAAAGATCAGGAGTGTTGGACTTCCCCTTCCACGTCTTCGGTCACTCTTAATGCTGTGCTCTACTTGTTGGGCGTCAAACCCTTGCAGATTGTAGTGAGTCTCCTCACATGAAGTTGGTCAGTCAGAGCAGCACCAAGAACAGCAGAGCCACAATGCAGATGATGGCGCTTCTGTCACAGATCTCAATCCTTATCACAAGTCAGGCTCATCTGTGGTCAGATAGCACACTGAATATTCTTGGGCCAGGGTCCATCCTAAGAATTCAGTATCGTCACCCATTCAGCCAGGACCTCTGCCTCCCTGGGAAGGGTTAGACAAGTCATAATAAAGTGTACGAAAAAGTAATGAAATAGGGGGCAGCAAGGTGAGGGGAGGTCCTGGGTTCAAATCTGACACTTTATAGTTGAGGAACCTGGTCAAGTCACTCAACCCCCATTGCCTAGCCTTTTTACCACTTCTGCCTTGGAACCAATACACAATGTTGATTCTAAGAGATAATTTAAGGGTTAAAAAAAAAAGGAAATGGACAGCAGGCAAGGCTCTCAGCTTAACTCAGATGTCATGGTTTGGTGTTTTCTTCTTTTTTTCCCTAAATCTTGTCAAGTGGTTTGGACCACTGTATTCCCCAGGAGGGTAATGAGTCCCCCAAATCGGTGATGTGACTATATTTCCCTAAGGTTCTGGTGAGGTCCATCGTTGTGTAGACGGGCAGCGGCAGGGAAAGGTTTTTCAAATTTGGCATCAGAAAATTATCTGATCCTTCACAAATGAAGTCAGTTACTCATCACTGGGGACTATTTCCTTCTGTTGGACGTCTTTATAATAAATCACCTCCCCACATCTTTCAGATTAAGGGAAAATGGAAAGACCTTGCCTTTTAAAACTAGTGGAAGAAATGGCCAGTGCTGTGAGGGAGAACACAGGAACTCGCTTTCTTGGGGAGTATTTGATTGGGGAAACTGCCAGGTGCTCTCTGTGATCTTATTCAATCAATAAGCATTTATTGAGCATCAACTAGGAGCCAGATACTGTGTTGAAGTTTTCTTGACAAAAATACTGGAGTGGTTTGCTCATTTTCCAGATGAGGAAACCGAGACAAGCAGGATTGAGGGGCTTGTCCAGGATCAGAGCGAATAAGCATCTGAGGCTAAATTTGAACTCATAAAACTGGGTCTTTCTGATGATGGGCCCAGCACTCTATCCAATGCACCACCGCGCTGCCTGCCAAATGAGAAAATGTGCCAGGCGCTGTGCAGGGGATACAAAAAGGGGCATAAGACTACTCAAGAGAGACAACAAATAGGAACCAACTGTATACAAACAAGATAAAAAAGAAAGAACTAGCAGAGGGAAGGCGGTGTTGGGTTTTTTGTTGCCTTCTCTGAATAAGAAATCTAAACGGTAATTCCTCGCCTGACATTACTGAAATGGCTCATGTGCAAGGCCACTCCGAATGCTTTGGTCCTGCTGACAAATTGTGGGAAATTAACAAGAGAATGGAATTTGGGCTAGTCAATACAATCCAGAAATTTCCCAGGTTGCTAGTAGATAATCCCACAAAATGGCAAAGAAGTTACAGTGTGCTTCTCCTTCCTCCCTAATGCTTCCTGGTTGTCTTTTTCCAGAGATTAAGAGATTTTCCCTTCTTTTGCTCTATAAGTTGAGGCTTCAAACAGCTACCAGGTGTTAATTCACTGATTTTTTTTCCTTTTGTTCCAGGACGCAGCATGGGGGGAGAAAGTAAGAGTTGGGTAATTCAGGTGTCTGGCCACTGTCTGGACTTCACTCTGGGAAGTTTCACCTTCTAAGGGTACATAAACATGTTTAAAGGTTGCATTAGGTTCTCTGGTAGGGCCATGGTTCAATATTGCCAATAACTATAGACTTTTGTCAGCAGAGATTGATAATCCACCTTCTTAAAATGTCCCTTGCTGCAGGATTCCTGGAATCATTTGCCTTTCTGGTTCATTTCATTAATAATTACTCCCCAGTTGAGGAGGCAGCTGGGTAGCTCAGTGAATTGACAGCCAAGCCTATAGACGGGAGGTCCTGGGTTCAAATCTGACCTCAGACACTTCCCAGCTGTGTGACCCTGGGCAAGTCACTTGACCCCCATTGCCTAGCCCTGACCACTCTTTTGTCTTGGAGCCAATACACGGTATTGACTCCAAGACAGAAGGTGAGGGTTTAAAAAAAATTTTTTTTAAATAATTACTTCCAGGTTGAGGGTGGGAGAGGTACACTTCACTCCAAATAATATATCATGAAGAGAATGAGAATCTCTGACTCTTGTTAAACAAGACCCCCATTATTCCAGTCAACCAATATATAGCCAAAGGAGGTGATTAATCTGGGACAATGATTGATTAGTGACAGAATTATAGTAAGATTAACAGGATTCTTATTTTTGTTATTATTTTTATAAAGGAAAAAATTTGAACTACACAGTAAATCTAGCCACTTCCTCTTTTTTTAAACCCTTATCTGCCTTCTAAGAATCAATACTGTGTATTGGTCTTAAGTGTAAAAGTTAAATTAATATATCATAATTGAAAATATTATATAAGATTTATTAATAATCACTAGAAGTAACAAAATAAAAAGGTAACAAAATAAGACCACGTGCCCATGGCTAATCTACCTGTTCAAACAGCCCGCTCCACCAATGTCCAGGAAGGAAAGAGGGCTAAACACGGAACTCCACCCAATTTATCTTCTGTCAAAGTCAGTATGTAAGGACAGGAAGTGAGTGGGCTCCTGGGTAATGTAGTTCAAAAGCACAAGATTTCCAGTTACACATAAGGCAGAAGAGTGGTCAGGGCTAGGCAATGGGGGTCAAGTGACTTGCCCAGGGTCACACAGCTAGGCAGTGTCTGAGGCCAGATTTGAACCCAGGACCTCCCATCTCTGGGCCTGACTCTCCATCTACTGAGGCACTAGCTGCCTCCTAGTTCTTCTTTTTACTCTCTATAAACTAGCATTTTGTAATAGAGAGTGATTCATCAAGTAAGCAGAAAACTTAGAAACCAAATATGGCATGTCCAAATGACGAATGGTGGCAGCCTTGGACCTTTGCTGCCCTGCTGCCCAGGGGTCATTACCATACAAGGCACATCTGGAGGAATGATGGTGCCTTGAACCTCTTATTAATATGATGTTTGAAGGTCATCCCAACCAGCCAAGACACAATACGAAGTTGAGACACCTCTTTAAGAAGACAGAACCCAACCATTGCTAGAAATGTGTCTCCTACTCGTGGTCTCCAGTTGTACCCATTGAGACCCAGGATTGGCGGCTGATTCCTGGGGTGGAATCTTAAATGATGCAATATTAGGGTATAAAAAGGAGAGAAAACTCTCATTTAATTGTCTTAGGCTAGGAGGAAAACCGAATGAAAATCTTCATTTGAAGATAAAAGAAAAGGTGTGAAAACTATGGTTTAGTCTCCAGTTTTCTTAGCCAGCATCTGTAGTGTGGTGAGCATAGAAGCAGGGATAGGACTAGGGACAGAGCCCAAGTGGTCATTACAATAGAGGACTCCCAAGGGAGGGAACTCCTTCTACATTTACAGTCTTTAAGAGTTGCCTGATTCAAGAGGGAAAGAAAGAGTGCAGGTGGGGGGAATCATGAATCATGGAACCATGGGAAAATAGTCTAATTTTTTTTAATTTGTAAGAGTTGACTGAAAACTTTTTTTTTAATTTTTTAAAAAGCAAAAAAAAAAATTAAAGAGGGTGATGGGATGCAAGAGGGGGGGCAACTAGGAAGATCAGTGGGTTGAAAGCCATATCTAGAGGTAGAAGGTCCTGGGTTCAAATGTGACCTCAGACATTTCTAGCTGAATGACTCTAGACAAGTCACTTGATCCAAATTGCCTAGCCTTTTCTATTCTTCTGCCTTGGAACCAATATTTAGCAAGGGTGTAAGAAAACAACAACAACAAAAACCAAAGGAGAGTTGTCTGAGGCACATATATGGGCAGGTAGGTAACTCAGTGAATAGAAATCCAGTTCTGGAGACAGGAGGTCCTGAGTTCAAATGTGCCCTTAGATACTTCCTGGCTGCATGACCCTGGACAAATCACTTAATCCCAATTGCCTCGCCCTTACTGTTTTTCTGCCTTAGAACAGAACTTAGACAAAAGGGAAAGGTTTAAAAAAAAAAAGTTGCCTAAAGCACTGAGAAGTGTCTTGCCCAGGCTCACACAGCCAGGAGGCATCAGGATAGAAATCAAACCTAGGTTTTCCTGTGTGGAGATAGGATTAACTCTTCCCTGTCTATTTTTTAGTTAATCAAACCAAGAACTTAAAGTACCCCTATTTGACACTAAGAGAGTTATCAAGACACTTACTAGAGTAAGTTCACACCTCCGAAGGTCATTGCCCCCCCCCTTGGGCAGTGCTAGGCAAATTGAAAGACTGTGATTGGTTCCCATAAAGTAAGGGAGCCACGTATTATTGTTCAAAACCTATTTCCATGGTATTCCTATTTGCAGTAGTGATCTTTTAACACCAAAACCTCTTAACTGACTTAGTGTGTCCAGATGACATTTCAGTATCAATGGAGAAAGATCCATAAGAAGGAAGCATTGTTTAATGTTTAAGTAGCTCAATGTATATCAAGTAATGAAAAAGACATTTGGCTTTCTCGTTCATTTGGAAGCATTACTATCCATTGTGTCACCTACTTATTTTAGTTTCCTTCAAGTTACTGTTTTTGTTCTTCAAACAGGATTCGAAGGTTCTTGACCTGAACCAAATATCTGTCTTTCTAAATCCAAGAATGCTAAGGCAGCATCGCCCCAGGGATGATATAGAGCAGTGATGGTGAACCTTTTAGAGAACTTAGAGATCGAGTGCCCAAATTGCAACCCTCACACCACATATGAGTTGCCCCCTTGGCCCAGACAGGGGAGGGAGAAAGCACTCCCACTGGGCTCCTGGGCAGAGCGGTGGGTCATGTGAGAAATGTCCTAAGGCACAGTGGAGAGGGAGAGCAGAACAGCCCCCTCCAGCATGTGTGCCATATGTTCACCAACACAGATCTAGGGGAATTCTTCAATCTACAGAACTCAAACTCCAGTCTGTGGAGGGCAAAATATCCAGTAGAAGTTTATTGGCTGGCTTCTTTAGGATATTGTGAAGTCTATATCAGTAGTGTAGAAATTTATCATTTTGTGAATATGTCAAAAACAACGAACTTTCAGTATATAATTCTAGTCTACTCTAAGTCATGCCTTGATGGATATTCTAATGTTTTACAGTTTTCAGTGATATGTTGTAGTTTCTGTTTCTTTGTATGATCTGCATTAACCTATGCAGGGACCCTTAAGTATAACCCTTCTATAAATTGGTCCTGAATTACCATCACAAAGTCCTCCATTTATGCAAACAAATCTGCACAACTTAGTCATTTATTCAATACTTCTTTGTCTGCATATTGTTGGCAGAATCTATTGAAATGTTGCCCATAGAGGGACTTCTGACTGCATTCTTGGATATTAACCATTTCATAGGCTCCATCCAGAAGTAAAATATTTCTGGTTACATTTACAAATCCATTACTGTGTGCTTGTTAACAATATTATTCTTTGAGGCAGCAAGATAGCTCCATGGATTGATAGCCAGGCCCAGAGATGAGAGATCTTGGGTTCAAAAATCAAGTACTCTTAACATTCTCACTATACTGGATCCTACTGTCTTTAAGTGCACATGAATAAGTTATGAGTGCTGAAGCAAATTAATGACTTTGTAAGAATCAATAAAGGCACTATAAATATTGTAGTATTAGGGGTAGCTAGCTTAATAATGATCAAATTGATAATTAATTTCCTCTTTATAGCTCTGGGACCTTTGGAACACCTTTTTTTGCTCCTCAAATAAAATATGGTTCTCTTACAAGTTTTGTAGATTTGCTTTAGTGATATAAGATATGTTAGATGTCTTGTATATGTTACAAAAGCATAATTTCAGAAGTTTTACTGGTGTTTTCATCTTTTAATAGTAAATATGTGGGGACAGCTAGATGGCCTAGAGAAGGAAGGTCCTGGATTCAAATCTGACCTCAGATTCTTCCTACCTGTGTGACCCTGGGCAAGTCACTTAACCCCAATTACTTAGTCCTTCTTATTCTTCCCTTAGAACTGATACATAGTATTGATTCTAAGATGGAAGATATGGGTTTAAAAAAATTTTTTAGGTAATTGGTCTATTTTTGAAAGTGTTGCTGAAAGTGTTGTTGTCAACCTTTTAGTAATGAATAGATGATGCTTTTGGTTAAAGTAATTCATGGTCCAAATTGAAGCATTTGAATCAATGATAAATCCTCCCAGGCCCTGGTACTTTTTTCCTTTTGTTAAGAAGTTAGAGTTTTAGTGACTTCTCTTGACATAACTATTCTATTTTTCATTATATAGGTTGTCCCAAAAGTCTTAGCTCAGTTTTCAGCTTTAATAACTATTTCAAAAATTTATTTATTTACATCTTAAATATGATAATGAAACATGTTTAAAAACTTTACTTTCTTAGTAATGAATGCTGGAGGGGATGTGACAAAGTCGGGACATTAATGCATTACTGGTGGAGTTGTGAATTGATCCAACCATTCTGGAGGGCAATTTGGAACTATGCCCAAAGGTTGCTAAAAAGATTCAGTCATAGCACTGCTGGGTTTGTACCCCAAAGAGATAATAAGGAAAAAGACTTGTACAAGAATATTCATAGCTGCGCTCTTTGTGGTGGCCAAAAACTGGAAAATGAGGGGATGCCCATCAATTGGGGAATGGCTGAACAAATTGTGGTATATGTTGGTGATGGAATACTATTGTGCTCAAAGGAATAATAAAGTGGAGGAATTCCATGGAGTCTGGAACAACCTCCAGGAAGTGATGCAGAGTAAAAGGAGCAGAACCAGGAGAACATTGTACACAGAGACTGATACATTGTGGCACAATGGAATGGAATGGACTTCTCCATTAGTGGCAATGCAGTGATCCTGAAGAACTGGGAGAGATCTATGAGAAAGAACACTATCGGCATTTAGAGGGAAAACTGTGGGAGTAGAAACACTGAAGAAAAACAACTGTTTGATTACGTGGGTTGAGGGGGATACGATTGGGGAGGTAGACCCTAAATGAACATCCTAGTGCAAACATCAACAGCATGGAAATAGATTCTAATCAAGGACATATGTAATACTCAGTGGAATTGCGCATCAGCAACAGGAAGGGCAGGGGGAGGGGGAGGAGATAAATAATGTGATTCTTATAATCAAGGAATAATGTTTGAAATTGACCAAATAAAATAAAAATTTTAAAAATAAATAAAATAAATAAATAAAAACTTTACTTTCTTTAAAAGTTTAATGGCATAAGAACTTTTGGAACACCTTGCATTAACAGTGCACAAGCTTGGGGCAACCAGATGGTTCAAGAGAGGTAGAGTCAAGATAGCGGCATAGAGGCAGCGAAAGTTCAAACCTCTGAAAACCCTTCCTCGATGATTAAAAACAAAATGCTTCTAAAGGACTGAAAACCAAATCTGACAACAGCACAGAGCTAAGGAACCCTCCTAGTGGACTCAACTAAAAAGGTATGCCCCCCAAAAAGCCTGAATTCCAGAACACTCTGATTTAAGGGAAAGGAAGAAGGAAGATCCCAGGACCCCTTCCCCACCTACAGTACTGAGCCTCCAGTGGTGGCTGGAATCTCTGGGCTGGGAACAGCGCTAGTCTATAGGTAGTACTTTGCAGGCACAGATATGCCTGGCTTGGGGCTTTGAACACAGATGGCAGAGAGACAGTTGGAGGAGAAGCTCACAGAAGACGGTCCAATCATAGACACTCCATATTGCTCCCCCACCCTTCCCAAGATTTTGGCCTCAGGGCACATCCATCTCTGCAAGATCAATTCGACCCTGGCTTAATTTTATCAATAGGGCAGATAAGAAGCCTTCAGAGATCAGGGAAGCTCAAGCTCCAACACCCCTCCCTCACTGATTCCATTAATAACCTGCTGACTAAACTCCAAGGGTGAAGACTGCAATTACTACAGAACACCTTAATAACAAGGTGGGAAGTCCAACTCTTTTTCAGCTTCTACTGACATCTGGGGAAGATCTGGCATCAGGGCCAAACTGACCAATGAGCAGAGCAGAGAAGAAGCCTGTTCAGAACAGAATAGTCCAAACCCACAGATCTAGCACATAATGAGAAGAGCAAGAATACAGGCAACTACAGGGGGGAAAGAAGGGGAAAATATGAGTAAACAACAGAAAAAGAAAAAAGAAATTACAATCTGCAGCTTCTATCCAAGCAATGAACAAAGGAGTATCAATGGAACAGAGGAGGATCAAGGAACACCAAGCAAAAACACAGAAACTCCAGTAAATTGGACACAGGCTTTGGAAGAACTCAAAATACAATTCAAAAAACAATTAAGAGAGGCTGAAGACAACTGGGAAAAGAACTTAAAAAGCAAGATAAGTAATCTGGAAACAGAGTCACTTGAACTAAAATGAGAAAACAGTGTCTTGAAAACCAAAATTAATGAGATTGAAAATGAGGCAAAGAAGATGAAAGATCAGGAGAAAGATGACCAAAAAGCCAGGGAGGAAAGTCAGTCTTTAAAAACTAGAATACAACAACTAGAAGCAAATGACTTCACAAGGCAGCAGGAAACTATAAAACACAATCAAAAGAATGAAAAAATTGAGGAAAATATGAAACACCTCACCCACAAAACAGAAGATTTAGAAAACAGGAGAGACAACTTAAGAATCATTGGTCTACCAGAAGATCATGACAAAAGAAAAAGTCTGTACATGATACTACAGGAAATTATTCAAGAAAACAACCCCAACATTCTAGAGCAAGAGGGAAAAGTGGAAATTGAAAGAATCCACAGATCACCTCCTATACTTAATCCCCAACTGACAACCCCCAGGAATGTTATAGTCAAATTCAAGAACTACCAGACCAAGTAAAAAATATTACAAGCTGCTAAGAAGAAGTCATTCAGATACCATGGAACTACAGTTAGGATAACACAAGATCTGGCTGCATCTACACTGAAGGACCAAAAGGCATGGAATATGATATTCCAGAAAGCAAGGGAACTAGATCTACATCCAAGAATCAATTACTCAGAAAAACTGACTATATTCTTACAGGGAAAAGTATGGTCATTTAATAAAATAGAAGACTTCCAAGCATTTGTAAAGAAAAGATCAGACCTGAACAGAAAATTTGATGCCCAAACACAGAACTCAGGAGAATCATCAAAAGGTAATTAAGAAAGGGGAAAAAACAAAAACAAAAACAAATCTTTTTTTAAGGGATACAAAAGTTAAAATGATATGTATCCCTTTAAAAAAAGAGGATATTGGTAACTCTTAAAATTTTTTATTATCATCTAGGTAACTAGAACAATTAAACTTAGAGGGAACAGTGACAAACAGTATAGGATGAAATGCCAAGACATAAATAAGTATATAGATATACATATGCATATATATATATATGTATAAAACTAGAGGTAAAAAAGAGGTTACTACTAAGAGAAATTGGAAAAGAAACAAAATGGGGTAAATTTATATGCCATAAAGAAGCACATGGCAGGAGTGAGGGAGAACACCAATACACTGGAAGGGTAAAGAGGTTGAAGATAGGAAATACTCAGTTCTTACATGCACTGAAGTTGACTCAAAGAGGGAAAAACAATCAAATCCATTGGGGCAAAGAATTGATTTGCACCCTATAGAGAAGTAGAAGGGTAACAAACAGACTGGTGGGGAGGGAAGCAATACAAGGGAGGGAGAGGGTGGGGAGGGAGTTTAAAAAGACAATAAAGAAAATAAGAGGGTAATAAGAAATGAGGGGGTAGAAAAGGAAGTAAAATGAGGGTGGGAATTGGAAGGACTGAGTAAAAACAAAACAGTGGTGTAGAAGGAAATAGTGAAAGAAGAAGGGGTGAGACTAGGAGTGGAAATCAAAATGTTGGGAAATACAGTGCTGGTAATCATAACTCTGAATATGAATGGAATGAACTCACCCATAAAATGCAAGCAAATAGCAGAGTGGATTAGAAACCAGGATCATACCATATGTTGTCTACAAGAAACACACATGAGGAAGGTAGACACACAAAGGGTAAAAGTAAGTGGATAGAGCCAAATCAATTGGGCATCAACTGAGAAAAAGAAGGAAGGAGTCACAATAATGAACAAGAAACACACATGAGGAAGGTAGACACACAAAGGGTAAAAGTAAGTGGATAGAGCCAAATCTATTGGGCATCAACTGAGAAAAAGAAGGAAGGAGTCACAATCATGATATCTGGCAAAGTCAAAGTAAAAATTGATCTAGTCAAAAAGACATGGAAGGTAATTACATCCTAATAAAAGACAGTATAGACAATGAGGAAATATCAGTGCTCAACATGTATGCACCAAATGGCATAGCATCCAGATTCCTAAAAGAGAAACTAGTGGAACTCAAGGAGGAAATAGAAAAACTATACTAGTGGGAGACCTGAACCTCCCTCTAACCGAACAAGATAAATCAAACCAAAATTAATTAAAAGAGGTAAGAGAAGTGAATGAAATCTTGGGGAAATTAGAGTTAGTAGATATGTGGAGAAAAATAAATAGGGAGAAAAAGGAATACACCTTCTTTTCAGCAGCACATGGTACATTCACAAAGATTGATCATGTACTAGGGCATAAAAAATATTGCAAACAAGTGCAAAAGAGCAGAAATAATAAAAGTAAACTTCTCAGACCACAATTCAATGAAAATAATAATTAGTAATTAGTAAGGGTACATGGAGAGGCAAATCAAAAATTAAATGGAAATTAAACAATATGATTCCCCAAAATCAGTTAAAAAACAAATCATAGAAACAAATAATAATTTCATTGAAGAAAATGACAATGATGAGACATCCTCTCAAAATCTATGGGATGCAGTCAAAGCAGTACCTAGGTGGGGAATTTATATTCTTGAGTTCATATATTAACAAATTAGGGAAGGCAGAGGTCAATGAATTGGGCATGCAAATTATAAAACTAGAAAGTGAACAAATTAAAAATCCTCAGATGAAAACTAAATTAGAGATCCTAAAAATCAAAGGAGAAATTAATAAAACTGAAACTCAAAGAACTATTGATTTAATAAATAAGACTAGAAGCTGGTACTTTAAAAAAAAACAAATAAAATAGAAAAGTACTAGTCAATCTAATTTTTTTTTAAAAAGGAAAGAAGAAAACCAAATTGACAGTATCCAAGATGAAAAGGGAGACCTCACCTCTAATGAAGTGGAAATTAAGGCAACCATTAAAAACTATTATGCCCAATTATATGGCAATAAATATGACAATCTAGGTGAAATGGATAAATATTTACAGAAATATAAATTGCCAAGATTAACAGAAGAATAAATAGAATACCAAAATAGCCCCATATCAGAAAAAGAAATTGAACAAGCCATCAAAGAACTCCCTAAGAAATCCCCTAGACCAGATGGATTCCCAGTGAATCCTATTAAACATGCAAAGAACAACTAATCCCAATATTATACAAACTATTTGACAGAATAAGCAAAGAGGGAGTTCTACCAAATTCCTTTTATGACACAAACATGACACAAATATGCCAAAGCCAGGCAGTTCAAAAACAGAGAAAGAATACTACAGACAAATTTACTTAATGAACATTAATGAAAAAATCTTAAACAGAATACTAGCAAAAAGATTCAAGCAAGAGATCACGAGGGTTATTCATTATGACCAGGTGGGATTTATACCAGGAATGCAAGGATGATTCAATATTAGGAAAACCATCCACATAATTGGCAATATTAACAAGCAAACTAACAAAAATCACATTATGATCTCAATAGATGCAGAAAAAGCCTGTGACAAAATACAACACTCATTCCTATTGAAAATACTAGAAAGCACAGGAAAAGAAGGGCCCTTCCTAAAGATAATCAACAGTATATATCTAAAACCATCAGCCAACATCATCTGCAGTGGAGATAAACTAGAAGCCTTCCCAATAAGATCAGGAGTGAAACAAGGTTGCCCATTATCACCTCTATTGTTTAACATTGTTCTAGAAACTCTAGCAGTAGCAATTAGAGAAAAAAAAGAAATTGACAGTATTAAAATAGGCAGTGAGGAGACCAAGCTATCACTCTTTGCAGATGCAGATGATATGATTATCTACTTAAAGAATACTAGAGAATCAACTAAAAAGCTAGTTGAAATAATCAACAACTTTAGCAAAGTTGCAGGATACAAAATAAACTCACATACGTCATCAGCATTCCTATATATTTCCAATACATTTCAGCAGCAAGAATTAGAAAGAGAAATTCCATTTAAAAATCACCCTAGACAATATGAAATACTTAGGAATCTATCTGCCAAGACAAACACAGGAACTATATGAACACAACTACAAAGCACTATCCACACAATTAAAACTAGATCTAAACAATGGGAAAAACATTGATTGCTCATGGTTGGGATGAGCTAACATAATAAAAATGACCATCCTACCCAAATTAATTTACTTATTTAGTGCCATACCCACTGAACTACCAAAAAAACCTTTTTACTGAATTAGGGGGGGAAAGCCATAACAAGGTTCATTTGGAAGAACAAAAGATCAAGGATATCCAGGGAAATAATTTTTAAAAATGCACAGGAAGGTAGTCTTGCAGTCCCAGATCCCAAACTATACCATAAAGCAGTGGTCATCAAAACAATTTGGTACTGGCTAAGAGACAGAAAGGAGGATCAGTGGAATAGATTTGGGCTAAGTGACCTCAACAAGATAGTCTATGATAAGCCCAAAGATCCCCGCTTTGGGGACCAAAATCCACTATTTGATAAAAACTGCTGAGAAAATTGGAAGACAATATGGGAGAGATTAGGTTTGGATCAACATCTCACACCCTATACTAAGATAAACTCAGAATGGGTGAAAGACTTGATCATAAAGAAGGAAACTATAAGTAATTTAGGTGAACACAGAATAGTATACATGTCAGATCTTTGGGAAAGGAAAGATTTTAAAACCAAGCAAGAGCTAGAAAAAAAAATCACAAAATGTAAAATAAATAATTTTGATTACATCAAATTTAAAAGGTTTTGTACAAACAAAACCAATGCAACCAAAATTAGAAAGGAAGCAACAAATTGGAGGAAATCTTCATAACAAAAACCTCTGACAAAGTTTTAATTACTCAAATTTATAAAGAGCTAAACCAATTGTACAAAAAATCAAGCCATTTTCCAATTGGGCAAGGGACATGAATAGGCAATTTTCAGCTAAAGAAATCAAAACTATTAATAAGCACATGAAGAAGTGTTCTAAAATCTCTTATAATCAAAGAGATGCAAATCAAAACAACTCTGAGTTATTACCTCACACCTAGCAGATTGGCTATCATGACAGCAAAAGAAAGTAATGAATGCTGGAGTGAATGTGGCAAAGTCAAAACATTAATGCATTGCTGGTAGAGTTGTGAATTGATCCAACCATTCTGGAGGGCAATTTGGAACTATGCCCAAAGGACACTAAACTGTCTGCCCTTTGATCCAGCCATAGCAGTGCTGGGTTTGTACCCCAAAGAGATAATATGGAAAAAGACTTATACAAGAATATTCATAGCTGCACTCTTTGGGGTGGCAAAAAATTGGAAAATGAGGGGATGCCCTTCAATTGGGGAATGGCTGAACAAATTGTGGTATATGTTGGTGATGGAATACTATTGTGCTCAAAGGAATAATGAACTGGAGGAATTCCAAGGAAACTGGAACAACGTCCAGGAAGTGATGCAGAGCAAGAGGAGCAGAACCAGGAGAACTTTGTACACAGAGACTGACACACTGTAGTACAATCAAATGTAATGGACTTCTCCATTAGTGGAATGCAGTGATCCTGAACAACTTGGAAGGACCTACATGAAAGAACACTATCCACATTCCAAGGAAAAACTGTGGGAGTGGAAACACAGAAGAAAAATGACTACTAAATTACATTGGTTCGGGGGGGACATGATTGGGGTTATAGACTCTAAATGAACATCCTAGTGCAAATATCAACAACATGGAAATAGGTTTTGATCAAGGGCACATATAATACCCAGTGGAATTGCACATCAGCTATGGGAAGGGTGGGTGGAGGGAAGGGAGGGAAAGAATATGATTCTTGTAAACAAGGAATAATGTTCTAAATTGACCAATTGAATAAAATTTTCAATAAATAAATAAAGATTTAAGGGAGAAAAAGGTAAAAAACAAAAACAAAACTGGATGGTTCAGTGGTTTGAGAGCCACACTAGGAGACAAAAAGTCTCAGGTTCAACTCTAGTCTCATATACTACCTAGTTATTTGACCCTGGGCAAGTCATTTAACACCAATCACCCAGCTCATATTATGGAACTAAAACTTGATATCGATTCAAAACAGAAGGTGAGGGTTTAAAAGGCAAAAAGATAGTGCACAAGCTTTTTGATTCTCATTTGCTGCAACTTGTATTTTCATTTTTATTTCACTGCATTTTCATTGTATAGGACTTTCTGTGCCTTTATAGATGATCTGAAATTTTCCACAACTTCCTTTTTCAGTTGTTCTCTTTCACTCCTGATTTCTTTATTTCTCTGGTCATTGTAGTAAAATGTTTGATTGATATTTCTTTGGTTATGTGATTATTGAAACTTCTTTGACAACCTTTTGACTTTTGCTTCATTTGCTGATTAAGAGAATTTGGAATTTCTCATAAGCTTTTGGTTTCTAGATTCCTTTTCTGCATGTTTCTTTTTTTGTTGGCATTGTGGTGTTCAATTTTTCTACTTTGTGTATAAGTCAAATAATTATGTAACTTACCAATGATAATAATTATTATTAAATGTGGATTATGCTGTTAATTAGTTTTATTTCTTTGAAGTTAATTTTTCAGCTATGGCATAACTAAAGAATGTAACAGTCAGAATTACACCATTTTATTTGTTCCAGGATGAGGGAGAAACTCTACATTTTACCGAAATAATTCTATAGATCTTGTAGTTCTACCTGTCCCTGACTTGCAAAAGATGTATATTACTTCTACATTCTGACTTTCCAGAAAATCTATCCCAGTCCAGTGTATTCAAACACAGGAATTACTTTATATATGTAAGGAAGATTGAACAAGGGCGTTCTTGAAGTTCTGCAACCAATATGATGAACTCCTAGGACATGGACCTATGCTTAGATGAATGTCACCAAACCCACTTGCACCTCACCAATTGAGTCTCAGAAATTCTCAGTGTCTACAAAACTGGCTAAAAATTGGCTACATCTTAGTTGGATAAATTCTTGTCAGACAAGCCACTCCTTTTCATGGTCTATGAAGCTGAACCAACAGAATAGGTCTTTCTATCTTTATCTTGGATTCTTGGATTTTGAGACAGAATATTATACCTCAGAGTGAATATTTATTCTGAACTGAGCCTGGGAGCTGAAAGATGGAGGGAGCGGAAGGGTTATATGAATATATTTTATTGTTCTTCA
The DNA here is from genome assembly GCF_027887165.1 of Monodelphis domestica. NCBI lineage: Eukaryota > Metazoa > Chordata > Mammalia > Didelphimorphia > Didelphidae > Monodelphis > Monodelphis domestica. The sequence goes on along the minus strand of NC_077233.1, from coordinate 280,854,318 downwards.
TCTATTTACAGCTTCTGTTGAGTCCTTTATATTTTATGCAGTTAATTTGAATTGAACTAAAAGCTGCCCAATTATGTAAATGGAAAAAGTGGCGACCACAAAACAATCAAAAATGAAAGTTCCAAATTTCAAAGGGTAAACATATCCCTAAGGAGATATGAGGAGACACACACTCCCACCCTCTCCTTTGCAGAGATGGGAAGTTCATGGATAAAGAATACTGCATGTATTTTCAGGTTTTTTTATTTTACATACTGAGAGATTTTGCTTTTTCTCCCCTTTTTCCTCTTTTTTCCCTTTAAAAAATATTACTTCTTATAATGGATGGCCATCTAGGAGGAATTAAGGAGAGACATTTTCATGATATGAAAACAAGAGATAATAAAAATGTATTCAAAAAAAAAAGTAAGAGAAAGGCTATCCTGTTCCCAATATATATTTAGTACCTTGAGTGCTTATTAAGCAAGAGCTAAGAACACTTACTCAACTTTGGGTTCCCTAATTAAGTCATCTTAAATTTAAAGGCAAAAGCATTAATAAATGGGTTCCCAAGGAAGAAATTCTTTAGAGTCCTATTTGTTGCTTACCTGCTTAGGCTGAGAGGGAATAAGTATAATATATTGCTAGATAAATGATTTGAATATTTCACAGAGGGGGCTCTTATACCCCAGATGCTTATCTTTGAATAATGGAAAATTAGTAAGAGGAAAGTAAAATTTCTCAATAGTTCTAAGGCTGCTTAGAGCTATCATTCTCCATTTGTTCAAATGAAAAAGAAATGGAAATGAGAAGGAAGAGATCTGAAAAAAGAGGGGGAAGAAAAAAGAAAAAGGTGGGGAAGGGTCATTCAATTCAATTCAATTACTGAAAGTGATTTTTGTGTCTATTGCTGAAAAGTGCATAGACTCTCATAGAATACTCTGTCCTAATAGATCATTGCTTCAAGAGAAGAGAAAAAAATTGGGGGGTGGGGGAAGGAAAAACCAATTCCTGATTTGGTTGCACAGAGGTAGAATGATTGTTGTGGGGTTTATTTATGAATTTTCCTTCCTCAAGAATAAATCCCTTGCACAAGGGGTTCTAATTCATAAGTTTCTGCTAAGATACAACACATAAAAAATTGTCTATCCTACTTGAAAAGCTAGGGGGAAAATCCATGATTCTTCAGGGTTGAATTGCATTTTCCCATTTTCACTCCTCGTTTTTTTTTAATTCTCCTTGAATTCTTCTGTCATTCCTCTTTCCTTTAAGAATTTCTTCTTTAAATTACCTCTCAAAGAGAAGAATTTATGACCAAACAAGAGATAGAGAACATTACAAGATGTAAAAGGAACAATTTTGGCCACATTAAATTTTAAAAGGTTTTGTACAAACAAAACCAATGCAACCAAGCTTGAAAGGGAAACAACAAACTTGAGGAGGGGACATTTTACAAAAAATTTCTCTAATTAAAGATCTAATTTCTCAAATTTACAAGAACTAAGTCAAATTTATAAGAATACAAGTCATTCTCCATTCAAAAAATGATCAAAGGTTATGAATAGGCAGTTTTCAGAGGAAGAAAGCAAAGCTATCAATAATTATATGAAAAAATATTCTAAATCCCTCTTGATTAGAGAAATGCATATAAAAACAATTCTGAGGTACCACCTCAGACCTATCAGATTGGTCAATATGATAGAAAAGGAAAATGATATATTTTTTAGAGGATGTGGTAAAATTGGGACATAATATATTTCTAGTGGAGTTGTGAACTGATCCAACCATTCTGGAGGGCAATTTGGAATTTCTCCCAAAGGGTTATAAAACTTTGCATACCCTTTGATCCAGTAATAGTAGGCCTGTATCACAAAGAGATTTTTTTTAATGGGGAATGACCTACTTGTAAATATTTATAGTTGCTCTTTTTGTGATGGCAAAGAATCAGAAATTGAAGGGATGTCCATCAAATTGGGGAATGACTGAACAAATTGTAGTATAAAGATGGATTATTGTGCTATAAGGAATGATAAAAAGAATGATTGCAGAAAGAGCTAGTAAGTCCTACATTAACTGATGCAGAGTGAAATATACAGAACCAGTAAAACACTGCATACAGTTACAGCAATATTGTAGAATGATCAAACGTGATCGACTTAGCTACTCTCAGCAATACAATGATCCAGGACAATTCTGGGGGACTTATGAAAAAGAATGCTATCTACCTCCAAAGAAGAAAATGTTGGAGTAGGAATGCAGGTGAAAGCATGCGATTTTTCACTTGTTTATTTGGATATGTTTGGGAGTTTCATTTTTATAAGATTAATCACAAAAATGAACAATATGGAAATATGTTTCACATGATATATCTGTATAACCCAGATTGAATTGCCTGTGAGCTCTGGGAGGCAAGAGGGGAAAGGGGAAGGAGACAATTTGGATTATATAACTTTGGAAAACTTATGTGGAAATTTGTTATTACATGTAATTGGTAAAAAAAAAAATTAAAAGCACTTATTTATCTGGTAATAAATAAATAAATAAATAAATTTCCTCTCCTACTTGTAATTTTCCCTAACAAAACCAAAATGAAGTAAAGGTCTCCTCTACCTGCAACTCCTTTGAAATAGTCAATCATACACCCAATCCCTAAACCCACAAACACTAGATTGGTTGATCATTCAAAGGAGTGCAGAGAAATGACTTGATCTGTTTAAAGACCTTGTCTCTTTGATTTGCTTATTATTTTGCTAAAATGCCCTTTCTCTGAGTGTTGAATCAGAGATACACAACTTAGTTTGAATGCTGGGACTTGTTTTAGATCATAAACCCTTATACCAAAGGGCTTTTAATTTGCCTTTCAAGCAAAGTACCAAATATACATGGGAATTTAATAAATGTTATATGAAGGGTTAAGTACCCATCGACTTTTGGCCCTGTCCTATCCTCCATCTTTGGCCTGCTGCCAAAAGCCACAAGAGGGTAAGTGTTTTTTGTTCCCAGTCCAATGTTCTAATCTACTGGGACACAAAGTTCTCAGTGGGCAGCTCTCTGCTTCCATGGACTGTTTAGCATCAGTGACTCATAGATCACTTCCATTTTCTCCTCTTCTAGCCCTTCTCTCTGTATTCATCCCTTCTGAGCCTTTTGGCATTCAGAGGTCCCACTCAAAGGGACAGATGGTTTACAAAGCTTCTAGAGGCAGCAGAGTCAAACATTTAACACAAAGAACTGACAAGAATCCCTGATCTAATCTGGACGTGTTCAATGTATGGACTAAGTTTTGTTCCTTAGGCAGAAATATTATCTCAGGGGTCCTCTACCTCCCAGACATTTTCAAAGCTACTTTCTAGGCTATGACCTTTCATGATAGAAAGGAAATAGATCCATAGGCCCTGAAAAGAGGCAAAATAAAAAGAGAGAAAAGGCTTGATTTTAGGAATATATTTTCCCTGCCACATCAGTGGCAGATGCATTTCCACATAATGATTTTCTTCTTTCTCACGAAAAAGGTTGTAATTTGAGGTTCTGCAACATTCTTTTAACAAGGGAAGCAGGATGGACATGCTACGTGGCCAGTTAGACCTACTGCAACCACTATTCTTAGACAAATGAGAGAGACTGGTTATGGAGATTATTCAAGCAAAATCATTAGGATAAAACCCAACAAGCTTTCAATAGGTGAATGTGGCATGCAACGCTCTTGATCTACAAAGACAAAATAGAACGATAGTACTTGCCCTCAAGGATTTTATCTTCCATAATAAGGATAAATAAGTAAACAATGTATATGGATAAGAATATGTATGCAGAGATAGGGATCTTGTTAAACCAATTTATAGCAGTCACTATGTCATTTAACCCCTTGGAAATCTAAAGGAAGACTCAGCAAGAGTATCAAAGTCTGGCCTCAGACAATTCCTTACTGTGTGCCTCTGAGCCAGTCACTTAACCCCCATTGCCTCGTCCTTACTGTTCTTCTGCATTGCAATTGATACTTAGAATAGATTCTAAAACAGAAAGTAATTTTTTTTTAAGAAGAAGAACAAAAAGAGAGAAAGGGGAGCCTTTTTGTAGATGGACTTTTCAAGGAACTTGGCCATGAAGGGCACAAGAGATATATGAATGGCAGTTAACAGGGATGGAGGATTGAGTGAATGTATCTTTTATCACTTCAACCACTTCAAATAAAATCTCTCTTATCTGATCTCATAGAGCTCACTACTCAGTTTACAACCTATCCAGTGTTTCCAGTGCCTTGTTAATTCTGTTTAAATGATAAGACAAAATGAGATACTAGTAAGTCAAACTGGTTAAGAAAAAGAGGTTTACTTGGCCCTAACCTAACAAGGATGGGGCAGCTTGGTGGCTCAATGGATAGAGCACTGGACTTGGAATCAGGAAGACTCATCTTCATGAGTTCAAATCTGGCCTCAGACACTTACTAGCTGTGACTCTGTTTCCCTCAGTTTCCTCATCTGTAAAATGAGCCAGAAAAGAAAATGGCAGACCACTCCAGTAGCTTTGCCAAGAAAACCCCAAATGGGGCCATGAAGAGTCTAAAATGACTAAATAAAACAACAGAGAAAGGTAATACTATTAGGAGATAGTATCACTTAGCTTCTAGAGATAGAGTCCCCTTATCTCCAGCTAGAAACTAGCCTGGTCAGCAGGACAAGGTGTGTGAGAACTCTTGTGGTCTTCAGTCATCCACCCAAGTGGAGTGGTGAGACCTCTACCTGGATGGGAACTACCAGTAAGTTATGTCAATGCAAGGAGAGCCTACCAATAAGCTTCATCAAAGAGGACAAAACTTAAGCCTTGTCTCATCTCCAGACCAATCTTGAACCAATTTTTTTGTTTTGTTTTGTTTAAACCCTTACCTTCTCTCCTAGTAACAACTCCAGACAAACAGGGTTAAATGACTTCCCCAGGGTCACGCAGCTAGCAGGTATCAGAAGCCATATATGAACCCTGGGCCTCCTATCTCCAGGCCTGGCACTCTAATCCCCTGAGCCACTCAGCTAACCCCTGGTATTGGGGTTTTTTTTTTCCTTTTTCTGAACCTATATTGGAGAGAGGGAGAAAGAAATCCTGGTAGATAATAGTTCTACCAAATAAAGTACCATGTCCTATCTCATGATGGCAAAGTCTTCCCATCTTCCATCATTTAAGTGCTTCCAGGGCTTTTATTGATAATCCTCAGTACCAAGAGAAAAAAAGGATAGATGCCCCTATCCAAGAGTCACCATAAAGAACAAACTAAATGTTTTTTCTTAATTGTGTAAGAACAAAAGTCAGAATTCCTTGGCTTATCACCTCCTCTTCAGAGGGACCAAGGCTCAGATCTCAAAGCTCTTCTAGTCCGTGTGATGGGAAATACCAGACCTCTGCAGTCTACAGTAGGCTGCCGAATGCAAACTGGTAATAATAAACTGGAGCAGTGCCAGGAAAATCACAGAGGTAGCACAGTCGATGATACCTTCAAAAGGAACATGGGTGGGAGCAGCCCTGGGACTTCCAGGACAGAGCTGATTTCTAGTACTGTCCACAATTCTTTATCGTACTCTAGTAGAATGTCCTTTTGCATGCAACCTGCCTTGGGATCTAAGTGGATAGATACCAACACTCTCCCACTACCACTATCCACTCAATGTTCCCACAATTCTCTCTCCCTAAGAACCGCATTCTTGGAGTAATACAAAATCTTTGCCCTCTTACAGGCCTGTTTGGAAGGATTACTGTCTTCTTTCACAGGGGCTAAAGAACCTCCTTTGCTCTTAAAATCACCCAAGATCAGCTAGAGGCTCCCCTTTCTTCCAAGCCAATCACATAGCTATAGTTTTGCTTCTCCCTGTGCTAATAGAAAGCAATATACCGCCCAACAGTAACACCCCTTGGTCTCTCAAAGTCTTTCTGGAAAGGAGTTGTTCCTTCCAAAAAGAAGGAAAATCTTTTCATTGAGAGGAATCTGTGCTATTTCTATAGTGAACACAGGGCCCTCTGAGAGGACAAGGACCTTGAAGTCAAGATGATCCTCTGCTAGAAAAGGAGCAAGGAAAGACTCGAGAGAGTCAGACAGAACCATGTCTAAAAACCGCCCATATTTATCGAGGACATTTTCCTAGATTGTGTCCCAGAAACCCCTGGAATGGAGACCCCTTCTCTTTCTGAACTCATTGCTTGGTCAAAGATATAGAGAGAGATTCTGAAGGTTGGCCATGTGATAGGTAGAACCCTGTCCCATGATTTCCTCAGACACCTGACGCAGGTGGACAAAACTATAATGAGGCAGGTGCTGATTGGCAGGAACAACCTCTTGCCCTGAGGTGGTAGAAGGCCTTTTTGCTGATTAGAGATAGGATGATAGTCGATTAAGGTTTGACGGGTGCTCCAACTGGCCCAAGGAACACAGCTGAATAGATATAGTTGCCTTGTCCTTAGGGAGAACCATAATGATCCTGTGACCAGCACAACATGGCATCACCATCCAATATCCATATTGGCACTAAACCCACTCCCCAACTTCTGCCATTTTTGTGATGGCTCCACATGACTGTTTAGCCTATGATGTCTCATATGGATGCTGATATACTCCACTAATAATTGTATGTCATGGAAGGAACCAACAAAATCCCTCCAATGGTTCTGTCTCCAAAGGGGAAAAACTTTGATTATCTAGCCCTGTGCTCTCCAGGCTTCAGACCACGTGGCCACATCATGGCCACAGCTGAGGAATCAGAGTCAATGAAGATGCAAGTAAGCTCCCAGTCAAGACTCTCTCACAAACCAGCCAACAACCCTAATTCCCTTTAGCTTCATCCTTTCCTTTACAGAGAGACCTCTACCGGGGAGTCAGTACAACAGGAATTCACCTCTACATGTGTAAATAACTCCCCATCTCAGCTACCAAAAAAAGGGCAAAGGGTGATGTTTATCTGGAGACTCTATGTGATTTAACTTAATTTGTAACAATACGTCCCCAGAGAGTTCCCCAAGCCTATGAAATTCAGCAATAGAGAGAGTCTCGGCACCGTCTCCATTAGACCATGTCCTCAGGAGTCACTCACTGCTCCAGTGATTCATCAGATTTCTTTCTGTTTGAACTTCTCGTGAAACCTGCCCAGTTCCTCAATGGTGAAAGGGCACGTACCCTCTGCTTCCTCAATGGAGAAAGTCGCCCTCTTCCCAGGAGCTGTAATAAGATAAGTCTGCTGCTCCGGGGGAAAGACACACACACACACACACACAACCAGCTGGAGTTCCCAAATCTCTTTCTCATTTCTGTCCTCATTATCCCTTCTCACGGCTCTGATCTCAATGCTATGCAATGAAAGCTCTGACGTAGAGACTATACTATGGGTTCTTGCCTGTGGTCGGTCCATCTCCACCCCAATCAGAAGAAATTCCTTCACTTGTATGAGCATCAGTCCCATTAACTGGCCCTCAGACTTGAGGGATAAAGACAAGAACTTCTCTCTATTACTCAATAGACTGGACCAATTTCCTTTTTTAAAAAACCCTTGCCTGCCATCTTGGAATCAATATTCTATATCCGTTCCCAGGCAGAAGAGAAGTAAAGGCTAGGCAATAGGGTTTGCCCAACTTGTCCAGAGTCACACAGCTCGGAAGTGTCTGATATCAGATTTGAACCCAGGACGTCCTATCTCCAGGCCTGATTCTCTAGCTACTGAATTGCCTAGCTGCCCTCCTACCAATTTACTTTTAGTCTTATTATACTGTTTGTCCACCTTCTGCAGGATGGTCAACAACAACCAGGGAGTGCTATACTTGCATTTTCTTTAACTGCTCTGGTAGCCTCCTCCACCACTCATTAAGCTGATTCTTTCACACACTAGGAAGCCCCCTCCCTGTCCCATAGAGAGGCCTCCACATGCATGATCAGAAGGTGCCACCATGCTGAATCTGGCCATTCCTTGACCACCCCAGCCTTGATATACAAAAACAATTCAATCACAATACGAGCCGCGAGGCCATCTGTCTCAGCTTGTCCTAATTGCCTACTTTGCCTAATTGCCTACTTTTAATTGTTGTTCAGTGGTTTCAATCATGTCCAACTCTTCATGGCCCTATTTGGGGTTTTCTTGACAAAGATTCTAGAGTGGTTTACCATTTGCTTCTTCTGGTCATTTGACAGACAAGGAAACTGAGGCAAAGAGGATTAAGTGATTTGCCCAGGGTCACATGGCTAGTAAGTGTTTGAGGTCAATTTTGAACAAAAGTCTTTCTGCCTCCAAGCCCAGTACCCTATCCACTGAGCCACATGGCTGTTCCATCATAGCTGCAAAGTTACAATAATTAGTAAATCCTACTTCATCCCTTTTTTATTGTGGGAGAGGTGGGGAACCAGGACCTAAAATTTCATTGGTCTGGGGAACCTCCAAATAGGAAACTATTTACTAATTCAGATCAGAACCTGCCCTGTGACTTATAGTTGTAGAGTCACTTAGTGATTAATCCAAGGTCACACAGTCAGCATGTGTCAGAGGAAGGATTTGAACCCAGGCCTACCTGAATCAAAGGCCAACTCACTATCTACTGTCATCTTGCCTCTCATTTAATCCCTATTTCCCAAAAAATCCTTTGTTTTTTGCTGTTCAATCATAAATACAAGGTACAGATGAAAAATAGATTTTATTCTTTTCATGTCAATAAAATTATCCTAACTTTCTGCTCTACATATTATTAATTAAGAAAATCCCTGGAGTTCAGCAGGCTTCTGTGCAAATATCAAGTGGACTTCCAAAGGCTGTACCCAAATTACCGGTCCAAATGAAATCTAATCCATTCTGCTGCTAGGATCTAATATACTAGGGATTCCAGGAAGCAAAGGAAAAAAATGTCTTTGATGAGCAATTCAGGGATAAAACCTGACTTAAAACAAATTCAATCCAATTCATCTTGTTTCCCTCTAAAACAAATGTAGTGAGAACTTTTTTCTTCTTTTCCTTTTCCTAGGATCACTGGAGTAGTAGCTCCAGCCCCAAGGAGTAGCTAAGAGCTAATGGTGGCTTGAATCATCTTGCCCCTTTGTTCAAAAGAGACCCAGAGACAATTTCAGAGACAATTGTGGAGAAAATGGAGCATTTTCAGCTCTTCTAGACCTGTAAGAGGAAATTTACTCAGGCAAGTGACACATTGTTCTGGAGAAAGGAGGACACGAGAGTTTAGAGGTACCGTATATCAAACTGATGTCTATGAGGAAGACTCATTTCCAGAGAAGAAAGATAAGTGTGTTGTCCTTCACTTGTGCAGAATGAAAGGGTGGCACTGAATTTGAGATCCAATTTTGGGATAACTGTCATCTGCCAAGGAAGAGAAGCCCTGGAGTATCTCCTTCTGCCCTATTGAGATACACAGAAAATTGCTTTCATGGTGCCTCAGTCATGGAACAAGGAAATAAAGATGCCAACTGCTCAGAATCAAGTCAACAAACATTCATTAAGTGCCTACTTACTGGGTGCCAAGCACTGTGCTAAAAACTAGAGCTATAAAGGCAGAAACAGTTCCTCCCCTCCAGGAGCTCACAATCTAACAGGGCAGACTACATGCAAACAATCCTGTACAACGAAGTTATATACAGCATATTGTGATTACAATTCTCTGGAGACTGTATCTTAATTTATAATTATTTATTAAATCATAAAAAACAAGCCAGAGAAAGACAAGACACCAACTACCTATGACCAGTCCTTCCCTTAACAGCCTTCTCCCCTCCCTTAGCAAGTCCTGAGCCAGATTACCCATGCTAGCACTCTCCTAACCACTTCCCCAAAACCAACTATGCAGTACACCCATGGGTGGGCCAGCACTTTCAGCCACCTCCTCTCTTCACATTTCCAAGACCAGAAAAACTACTTTCTTCCCCTACTCCAATCTATGCTCCTCCAGACTTCCTTTTCCAGAGTCACTCTGATTTGGAGGAACATCCCTCAGTCCAGATAAGAAGTGAGTCTTTCAGACTCCAGAAGTCACTAAGCAGTCCTCAGAATGGCCACACACTACTGGGCACTATCCCCCAGAATGGTAGGGAGGACTCACTCCATCGCCTCGAAGAGATGAGGTTCCGAGGTCCAAAAGTAAGATCTTTTGCTTTAAAATTCAATGGTTCTGTTGGGATGCCAAGAAAGAGGTATAGGATAGTGTTAAATTTCCACAAGAATAAATTAGAGAAAACTATGGAGAGAAGGCACTGGCGTTAAGGAAGACTGGGGTGGAAAGGAAAATTACAATCCATTTAACTCTTACCCTAGGAAAGTTTTCTGGCAGAAGGTAAGATTTAAGGTAAATCCTGAAGAAAATCTGGGAAACCAGGAGGGGGAGAGGACAAGGGAAATGGCACCAGGAGGCATATATATATCTGCTAGGAGTTTTATCTCATGTATGACCTTAAGCAACTGAAATCCTATCGCTCTCTTGTAAAGAATGTTAATCATCGGCAGATGTTATCTTCCATAGAGTCTGTAATGAGTTCTACTGATTTTCTTTTACTTGTCTTTTCCTTTGTTAGTTTTTTGAACTGTGTGTGTGTGTGTGCATGCACAAGGGAAATTGGTGACAACACACTATTCCCAGATGTTCCTAGATTTACCAGAAGGTGGCAAAAGGACAGAGGTAAGAAATTACCCAAAGTAGACCCCGTCTCTCTCTTGGTCATAGGTGAACCTTTGACAGAATAGTTACATAAACAGGAGTAGATAAAAATTAAGCCTAGGTCTCTTGAGGACACTTCAGTGAAGACATCCTCCAACCCCACCAACTGTCTACTGAATGTTTCAAAGTGGATGTCCTACAAGGCACCTGGAACTCAAAATATCCAAAATGGAGCTCATTCTCCTTCCGCACAAATCCATCCTTCTTCCAAACTTCCCTATTACTCTAGAGGTAGAAGGGATTTTAGAGATGATTGAGTCTAACCTCTTCATCTTAAAGGTAATAAAATGAAGCAGACAGATGAGGAAACTGAGTGACTTGTGTAGTGTTATACAACTTGTAAATATTAAAGGCAATGTGTTGTTCAATCATGTCCAACTACTCGTGACCCCATTTGGGGGTTTTCTTGGCAGAGATACTAGAGTAGTTTGTCATTTCTTCTCCAGGTAATTTTATAGATGAAGAACTAAATCAAACAGGGTTAAATGACTTGCCCAGTATCACACAGCTAGTACTTATTTGAAGCTAGATTTGAATCCATGAAGATGAATGAGTCCTACTAACCCCAAGCTCAGTGCTCTATCCATTGTACCCGAGTCTGTCTGACTCCAAGTGTAACACTATCCACTTGATGGATCCCATTTGATGAACCCTTGGAGATTTGCCATGATGGTCCAAGGGGTTCACCTAAAAAATTCTTTAGTGATATCTTAAGTGGTAAATACATGAATTTACCATGAATCACATGGCTAGAAAGTTTTAGAGAAGAGATTCAAACTCAGTTCTCCTCCGCCTCCACTTCCAATGTTCTATCCATAAGACTATGCTTGGTCATTTCTTAAGAATTGAAAAACTGGAGTTGTCAACTAATCCAACCATTCTGGAGGACAATCTATAATTAAGCCCAAAGGGCTATAAAACAATTCATACCCTTTGATCCAGTGATACCACTTCTAGGTCTGCATACCAAAGAAATTTTTAAAACGGGAAAGGTCCTGCTTATACAAAGATACTTATAGCTGATTTTTTTTGTGGTGGCAAAGAATTGCAAACTAAAGGGATATCCCTCGATTGCAGAATGTCTGAATGAATTGTGGTATATGATGGTGATGGAATGCTGTTGTGCTATAAGGAATGGTGAACAGAATGATTTCAGAAAGAGCTGGAAAGACCTACATGAACTGATGCAAAGTGAAATAAGCAGAACCAGGAAAACATTGTACACAGTAACAGCAATGTTGTGGAATGATCAAATGTGATAGACTTAGCTACTCTCAGCAATGCAGTGATTCTGAGGGTCTTATGAAATTCTGAGGGACTTATGAAAAAGAGTGCTATCTACCTTCAGAGAAAGAACTGTTGGGAGTCAGAATGAAGATGAAAGCATCATATTTTTTACTTGTTTATTTAGGGTTTTGTTTTGTAGTTTTGGTTTTATAAGATTATTTACTTACAAAAATGAATAATATGGAAATATGTTTTGCATGATAATACATGTATAACCCAGATTGAATTGCTTACCAGCTCTGGGAGGAGGGAGAAAAAAAGGGAAGGAGACAATTTGGATCATATAGCTTCAGAAATTTATGTGGAAATTTGTTAATACATGTAATTGGTAAATAAATAAGTTTTAAGTTGATAAACTGTTCTTAAAGGTAAGATTACAGCTTAGCTAGCTAACATTTTAGAGATAAATTTCTATTACTACTCATGTATTGCCCTGGACAATTACATGGTACAGTGGTTAGAATACCAGGCCTGAAGTCAGGAAGACATATTCCTGGATCAAAATTTGTCTCAGATATTTATTATCTATGTGATCCTGATCAAATCACTTAACCTTGCTTGCCTCAGTTTCCTCATCTGTAAAATTTACTACAGAAGAAAATGGCAAATATTCCAGTATCCTTGCCAAGGAAACCCCAAGTTGGATCATGAAGAATTGAACACAAATAACAATGACAAACATTGCCCTGACAAAAAGTAACAGTAGTAAAGACAATTTCTATTGGAAGAAGGGGGGAAATGGGGAATGTGGAGTACTCCTCAAGACCTAGGACATCCAGAGGGAAGCAAACAATACTACGTGCCAAATGTAGGGGACAGGGTCTCAAGAGAGTGGCAAATGGACACCGGGGAAAAAAAGTAAATTTCTCAGTATTTTCCTTGAGGATAATCCTGGATATCCAAACACCATGGTATGGTTATATTCTATGAGAAAAATATTCTTGCTCACATCATCTTCATTATTAACATTTAACAGATAAGTAAACTGAAGCATAGAGAAAAATCATTTGCAACTCATTACACAATGTCAGTGGAAGAACAAGAAATAAGTCCCAGAGTCCCTGAACTCTTCGTTCTGTGCCAATGATAAGTTGTTCACTCTTCTCTCATCTCCTGCCTCAGAATAATTGGTCCCTGTGGCCATGTGTCAGCCTTACTCCCCTGGCCAAATCCATCACAAGCCAGGTACATAACAAAAGGTTATTTCAATAGTCTCTTGAGATGGTCACTTTGGTCCTCTTTGGAACAAAAAAATCGATCGCCTCATACGCAACATTCTCTCTACATTACTAATGTTGGAGCAACAAAGTACAGCCAGTCAATTAGTCAATAAACATTTATTAGGTGCCTTTCTTCAGGCTGCTTTCCGCCTTTGACATCAACCTACCATCCACCTCTCACCTGTGGCTCCAAGAAGCTGTAGCACGAACAGCAGCCATGCCACCATCAGCAGATGAGCTAAACCAGCTTGAGGGTAACCGACAAGCCTCAAACCCATAAGTGAGTTAGGGAAGCATTTACCCCAAGCATGTGAAGATTTCCCCTGGCAAAATAGGCAGATGGAAACAATTACTCCAACAGAACATGAAGATAGCAAGAGCAGACAGTGTGGAGCTCTTAGAGCTTGGTTAGATATTAGAGCTTGGTTAGATATTAAAGAATCCAAAGTCATCAATTATGCCCAGAGCCATCACCAGTAGTCTTTTTATTTAACCCTCATGTTCTGTCTCAGAATCTATACTAAATGTTGGTTCCAAGGCAGAAGAGTGATAAGGCTTAGTTAAGTGACTTGCCCAGGGTCACACAGCTAGGAAGTATTTGAAGTCATATTTGAACCCATGTCCTCCCAACTCCAGGCCTGATATTCCATTCACTTTGCTACCTAACTGCCCCATCATGACTAATCCTCTTGACTTTCATCTTGCCATTGGACTTCCATGACTCTGGTATGAAAGTCATGCCAGACCGTGAGTGTGAGTGAAGCTGATGCCAATTTCCCAAAACTCTGGCCTGTTTAAATCCAATTTATGTTTGAGTCAAAAGACATCATCCATCGAACTTTACCATTTAACTATTTCATTCATGCCATGCCTACATCAAAGAAGGTACTGTTCTCTGTGAGCCAAGCAGAACTATAGTAGCTCAAAAGAAACATGAGGTGCGCAGATTTCATCCCAAATGTTCATAAGGGCAATTTGTGCCCTTATGTGCCTCTGGAAGATCTTCCCAAGCTCATATGGGTTTGACTGATCCCAGTCAGACACATTATACATTGACCCTGACACAGCAATGTCATTTTGGTCATCATTGAGTGCAAAAGGCAACGATCATCCATTCAATGCCAAGTCGTGGACTGGCATTGACTAGGGATACACATAGAGTGAAAGACAGTCCCTGCTAGATTTCGAGTCAGAGAACCCCAATGCAATGCCTAGTTCTGACATCTGCTGCCTGTGTGATAGTCAATTCTGTTCTCTGGGTCTCAGTTTCCCTACCTAGAAAGTGGACTATTGAACTCTAAGGTCCCTTTCAAGCTTAATTTTTATGATCCAATAATGAGAAAACAAAAGTGGAAGCTTGTGACAGATGATTGTCTTCTTCCTGCTTTCTAGCTCAAAGAAGCCGTCTACATATTTAACAAACATCCAGTGCAATAAACCGGAAGTGCTGCATTGAGTCATTTAGCGATTACTTTGTTTTACATTTACATATACATATGTTGTCTCCCCATCTGGAATGTAGGCTCTTTAGAGCAAGGACTATTTCATTTCTTCTTTGGATCCCCAGGACCTAGCCTAGTGCCTTGCTGTTTAGTAAATGCTTGTTAATGATTGGTTGAGCAAATTCATAATTCTAGGCACTGGGGATGCATAGATACAAAACAGCACAGTCTTGATCCTCAGGGAGCTTACCATCTAGTAAGAGGTATAGAATATTAATAAACAGCAAGTTCAAAAATGATGAAGTGCACAAGAAGTCTCAGCTATCTCCCTGTTTCGGGAAGTTCAAAGTGGTGAGGGGGAGGAGGAGGAACCCAGGGAAGGTTGGAGTTGGGAAAGAAAATGCCCCTTGAAGGGGGTTGTGGGAAAACAAATAGTATCTAGACTCAGAACAGCCACAAGGAACCAAGACCGGGATAATAGCAATGATAGTTCACATTTATATAATGATTTAAAATGTACCAAGCACTTTGCTCACAATATCCCTCATGAGGGAGGTAATGCATGTGTAAGTATCCCCATATTATTGATTACTGAGACTCCGGGAAAGGTCCATGGTGCTGTGGCCAGTAGTAGAATTCAGACCCAAACCCAGGGGTCCCAGCTTCAAGTCTTAGTCTCTTTCCATACACTATAGTGCTTCTCAAAAGAGACCTCATGTGATCTGCCTATTGACCTAAGAATTTCTTTTTTTTTTAACCCTTACCTTCTACCTTAGAATCAATCCTGTGTATTGGTTCCAAGGCAGAAGAGTGGTAAGGGCTAGGCAATGGGGGTTAAGTGACTTGCCCAGGGTCACACAGCTAGGAAGTGTCCGAGGCCAGATTTGAACCTAGGACCTCCCATCTCTAGGCTTGGCTCTTAATCCACAGAGCTACCCAGCTGCCCCCCTCTAACAATTTCTTGATGAGAGCTAGGTAGCATAGTGGATAGCATATCAGGAAGACCTGGGTTCCAATTTGGCTTCAGAGATTTCCTAGGTATGTGAACCTGGGCAAGTCATTTAATCCCATTTTCCTGCCCCTTGCCCCTTGTCTTAGAGCTGGTAATAAGACAGAACATAAAGGGTTTTTTCAAAAGGCAAGTCCCAATGGAATTCATATGGTTCAAACCCAAGATGTTAGCGGAACCATATAAATCAACCCCGCATGGCTCACGTGACACAAATCTTATTGATTCTGTTCCCATAATAAACACCATCTTCTTGATAAGGGCCAGAAATACATACAACGCCTGCTTGTGTAACAGAGCATGGGCACAAGTCACCTCTCACAGGGAATGGTTGGAAGGCAGGCCATTATGAAATTTGTACTTTGGACATTGAAGATCCACCTGACATGGCAAGTCCTGCCCATCCATAATCTCCCCTACTCCTGCCCGATCTTCCCTTAACCACATTCTCCACTCTCTCTTTGAATGAAGCCCTCAGGATCAAAGGGTGAGCCTCCCGCCCGGCTAAGTAAGGCCACTGAAAACTAATGAAAAGAGATCATCACTCAGTCCTCTGGGATCGATTGTTGGGGTGTGTAAAGGTCCCAGATTCCCATTTCCCTGAGACACAAATTCTCACATTTGTAAAGGCCGTGTGGCCCAATTAAAACCTCCATAAGGATCCCCCTCCCAGAGACTTCACACGTGGTCATCCAGTTTTCAGCTAGAAAACCTCAAGTGAGAGGACTTTCTTCCTTGAAGCCACCTATTAGGCTTTCAAAGAACTCAGATGAGTCTGAAGTTTTTCTTTGCCCATTGTTGTTCAGTCAGTTCAGTCATGTCAAAATCTTTGTGACCCCATCTGGGGTTTTCTTGGAAGAGATTCTGGAGTGGTTTGCCATTTCCTTCTCCTGCTCATTTTACAAATGAGGAAGCTGAGACAAACAGGGCTAAGTGACTTGTCCAGGGTCATACAACTAGTAGGTGACTGAGGCCAGATTTGAACCCAGGAAGATGAGACTTCCTGACTCTAAACTTGGACCTCCGTCCATTGTGCCATCTAGCTGCCTACCAAAGTTTTTCTTTTTATCAATCTTAAATTTTCTTCTTTGCAATTTCTACCCATTGCTTCTGGTTCCATTCTCTTAGACTAAGTCAAGCTCTCTTCCCATGCCCCATCTTCTCAAACACTTATCACAGGGTCATGAAGCAAGAGGGAGAAGGAACTTCAGAGGTCCCAGAATCCAATCCTCTTATTTTAAAATTGAGGAAACTGAGGCTAGGTGACTTGCCTAAGATCACACAGCTAGAAAGTATCAGGGGCTGGATTTGAATTCGTGTCTTCCTGACCCCAGATTCATGCCAACTACAACTGCCCTATATATTGACTTAGAAAAACATCTATTAACATTGTCTGTGTTTTATTGTATTTTTTCATTTATTTTGTTAAATATTTTCCAGGTACAGTTTAATCTGGACATCATACTAAAAAGAGGAGAGACAATCACCTTGCCAGCAAAAGCCCACACCCAGTAGCAATGTATGGCTGCAACAGTCGGTTTGTATCAATAAGCACTCGTGACGAGAAACTGTTGCTTTTAGAAACTACAATGGAAACAATAGTTGAAAAATCCTGTGTAGTTGAAAGTCAGACATCAGAGTTGATAATGACTAGGAAATAATGGGCCGCCTGTTCTTAGTATATAATTAAATGCAATTTGCTCCAAAGTCTGATGGACTACGGGGCCTGCCCATGTCTACCATCGCACATAATCCAAAAGTTTAGAGCCATCGCACGCTGAGGACTCATTCACCAACTCTAACAAAGACTAAATTTGGACTGCAAATCTGGCTGCTTTGCAAGAGATGGCTTGATTTCGGTGGATTGGTTTCTAGGGTGTATGTTTCAGAATTCTCCAATGGCTTTATTTCATTTGCTCTATATCTGCACGTGATAATAAAACTTTGCTCTCTTTCTAAGTCCTGAAGAAAAAAAGCGTTGGATTATTTTAAAATGTTAAAGCTGAATGTCATAGAATCAACAGTCTCCAATTGTGGTGCTAGAGAAGACTTTTGTGAGGCCCTTGGACAGCCAGGAGATTGATTCAGTGGATGCCTAAGAAATTAATTCAGTCTATTCACAGAAGCTTAAATACTTTGGCCACTAATGAGAAGACAGAATTCACTGAAAAAGATCCCAACACTGAGAAAGATTGAAGGCAAAAGGAGAAAGGGGCAGCAGAGGTTGATATGGCTAGATAGTGTTGTGGAGACCACAAACGGGAATTTGGACAGACTTGGAAAGATAATGGAGGACAGAAGGACCTGGCAAGGTCCATGGGATCACCAAGAGTCAGACAGGTCTGAATGTAAATACCAAGTGTAACAGTCAGCTTTTAAAGACTACGTGAACAGTATGAAAAGAAATACAGACTTGAAAGGAAGGAAGGTGAACCATGGAGGGGATGTATAGCTCTCCTTAGGAGAGAGAGAGATTGAGAACAGGAAGGGCAGAAGATCTTTGTTATTGTCGCTGTCGACAGCCTAGACAGCTCCTGTCTTCTCTGCATTGACCCTGGGTGACTTTGACATGGTTCATCCTCTGACTATGATTGAAATGGCAGCACTGGCAATATGATCACAATGGTGGTGGCTGGTCCCCAGCAGCTCCATTTGTCTCTGTCTTGTTAATTATATTTTATGGTCATCCTACACATGTGGTTGTTGTATATGGCAGCAGTGTTTCTTCCCTCCATCACCATCAAGGTGTCCACTGCCCCCTCCAGTACACCTGTTTTTCTCTTTTTGGTAATGTCCTATTCCCTTTCCCTCCTCCAGCCTCTGACCCTCATCTGACACCCAGCTCTCACTTGTGGCTCCCAGTAGCTGCTAGCATGCGGCAGCGGCCACACCCCGGGCAAGGGCTTCCACAGGCCGGCTAAACCTTGTGAGGGTAGCCATCGGGTCATCGTCGACCCCTGGTGAACCAGGGCTTTGCTCACCCAGCAGGTGAAGACTGCTTCAGCTGAACAGACAGAAGAAACCAACAAGAAGGTTCAACGGCTGAGATGGTGACGCAGCAAAGCACTGTGGAGTGCTCAGGGCATGTTAGAGCACAAAAGACAACACGGCCATCCAATGCAGCTGAGGAAGTCTCCAGGTGTAACGACTTTTCGTGCCAATGGACCCAGGCTTCTAATGCAGAGAGAGTGGGACTGTCTCTGTACAATGACTTTTCCACTTAAATCTCCTTCATGCACAAGTGTCTGTGCACACTCATCATACTTCCTTCCACAAAATCCTATTTTATTTTTACTTATGTTTGTCCCACACCCTCCATTTTTAATTTGTTAATTTTTTATTTTTATAGCACATTTTCACATTCGTTTTCCAAAGTCACATGATCCATATTGTCTCCCTCCCTTCTTACCTCCCCCCTCCCAGAGCTGACAAGCAATTCAATCTGCCTACCCTCCATTTTTAAAGGAAAAGGTGGTGTTAAGAGAAAAAAGTATCATCTCTAATAATCTATAATTGAAATCATCTAATCACTCTGCTCCACCAGTCACCGGTTCTTATGCTTTCTTTCTCTCCTTTAATCCTCCTTTATGATCCAGCATCAGTGGACCTCCAGTCTCATTTTTAACCTCTTGCTTCGTTTGTTCTGGGCACGAGTGTCTGTGGCTAAGACATAGTTTTCTCATATGATTTACTTGGAATTCTTCTGAATGAACCTCTTCTCAACCCATTCTTCATGATGGTTGATGTTTTCTCCTGTTTGCTCCTATCTCCAGCCTTAGTCTCTGGAACAGGACTTTGTACTAAGGTCAGCCTCGGCACTCTCTCGCACTCTTGAATTGAGGGAATGGGTACCGTTTCATCCCATAATCTCTAGTCTGGACACTGATACTACTGTTGCTATTGCTGCCACAGTTCTGGCTATGATGGTCCTACCTTTAACTTCTCATGGAGGCCCAGTGTTGGAATGAACTAAGGCTAAGGCCCAGAGCCATTACTTCTCTCTACATAATCCTAAACAAAGACTTATTGACATCTTTTGCTATTACCCTGACAAATGCCAGTTGGGCACTTGAGATCTCTTGTGAGGCTTTCCAACATGTATACGCAGGCACTGAGTCATCCCTGTCTCCTTTGCTGGCTCTGAGTGAGCCAGCCATTCATTGCCCACCAGTATAAGCAGAGAAGGAATTCCTCTAGGTTGAGCAGCCTCTACCCCCTGCAAAATCAGGCTACCCACTTGTCCCCTCCCTCTGATTGGTTATTTCCTCCTGGAATCTCCATTTTAATGACAGTCCTCTGGCCCGCGATGTTCATGCCCTCGTTTCTCTCTGAGCTCCAATCTTTATTGTCTAGATTTCTTTTCTCCACCATGCCAAGGAATGTTATACCCCTACTATATGTTACATCCTACATCCTGCTACATACTATATAAATACTGGCTATTCTTATTGGTCCATATTGTATAAGTACCCAATCGCATAGAAAAGACCACATGAATCTATTCTAGACCAAATAAACTCCAGTATAACCTAAGACAATATGGAGAAGGGAGAAAAAGGAAAGAGGAAGAGAAAGCAGAGTCAGAGAGACCAAGGGATAAATAAAGAGAGAGGGAGACCGAGGCCGAGAGACAAAGAGAAAGAGGGAGACAGACAGACAGACAGACAGACAGGCAGGCAGGCAGGCAGGCAGGCAGAAAGACACAGTGCTGGCACCAGAGCTCCTCACTTCTGAAGCTAATTTCTCCAGACACCTTCAGGCCTTTTGTTCTCATCTGGAAAGCTCAATGAAGCATCTCTCCCAAGGAGGGAGTGGAGGCTGAGGACTCAAGAGAATGCCTTGGCTGAAGGGAGGAAGTGGAAAGGAAGAGCTGCCAACACAAGGGTGGGAAGCAGACAAGAGGGAATTCTCCATGCTCTTGCTAAGCACCAGCACCTACTACTCCACACAATTGGTATATTTCTTTGTTGACACGCTGTTGATTGAGTACATGCAGATGTTGCCCATGGAAAGCCTTTGCATTCCATTCTTGGATCGTAGCTGTTCCATAGGCTACATCTGGAAGCAAACCATGTTCAAATACATTAGATCAACTCAATGGCAGCTTTTCATTTTGGTCAGTGAAGTAACATCTGTTTGCTGCAGAAGCATTTCTGTAGCTTTTTTTATCCACTTCCCATGTGTTCTAGGAATGTCTCTCCATCCTCTTCCTAAACTGTGATCCCCAATCTTTCTGCCAGGGGATGCTTCTCCCACTTTAATCACACCTAATCTCTTCCTTTAGGGATTTCATCATAGAATTCTTTCCTTCTCTTCTGTGTTTAACCCAGTGAGACACTCATGCAAGCAAGCAGTACTTTAGATAGGCCCATTTGTTGAGAGAAACCAGTTTCTTTAAGAGCAAATGGCCAAAAGCCCCCCATCCCAACCTCTGGAAAAAAAGAGTAAACAGATTTTTGAAGAACAGAAATGAGAAATTCAGCTCGTGCTCTCCTGGAGAACACAAATAGGAAAGTGAGGCAAGCTTTGGATGGCACCAGTTTTGTTCTTGGCAGCAGAGATGGGGACAATCATTCCACACTTACTCAAGAGTTCAGCTACAATTTTCTCTTTTCCTCTCACCACTCTCTGTACCTCGAGACCAATGATGTGGCATCATTTCTTCCTGAACTCTGTTGGTGAAGGGGAGACCAATGAGATGGCAAAAGTAATTATACTACCAGCTTGATCTATCACTTAGCTTGCTTTTTGGGACAAAGAAGTCTTTCTATAGCTGTACTAGAATATTTCCTTAATATAGTATGGGTTTTTGTTGGACATATTTCAAAATCTATTATGCTCTATTTTGCAGTTCCTAAAGAATACCTTAGGTGGAGAGGAGGGTAAAAGAAAGAAAAAATTTGGAACTAAAAATTAAAATTTTAAAGTAAAAAAAGGGATATGGCCTCAGACACTTCCCAGCTGTGTGACCCTGGGCAAGTCACTTAACCCCCATTGCTTAGCCCTTACCTCTCTTCTACCTTAGAACCAATACACAGTAGTGACTCTAAGACGGAAGGTGAGGGTTTAAAAAAAGAGGGCATACATTAGGACAGATATCACAGAAGTGTAACTTCTTTTAAATCTAATTCCTTTAAACGTATTCTTCTCATTCAGCTTTCATGTCAGTTAAGTGTCTTACGTTGTTCTATCATATCCTTCTCGCTTATATTTTTCTTCTTAACATTTTATTATGTACTTAGTAACCATCAGCAACAAATGTAAAAAAATTCTATGTTGAACCACAAACTCCACATTGTTTATGACTTGTTTAAAAATGCATGAATTCTAGATGTGTGCTGATCTAAACATCCAATGCTTTGGGGTTCCCTCTTGATTTGTCTGTCATAGACTCATCAGACAAGATTTGATCTGTCATAGAGCTGATGTGTCATGTTTGAAATTGACCAGAGTATTTTTAAGTATCATCTTCCTTTATTAGTACAGCATGGCCTCCAGATTCAAACTTAAAGCTGTCAGTCTCTATCTTTCAAATGAATAATTCTATACATATTGAGTTCAAATGATTTTTTTAAAAAACCTTACCTTCCATCTTAAGAATCAACACTGTGTGGCCTCAGACACTTCCCAGCTGTGTGACCCTGGGCAAGTCACTTGACCCCCATTGCCTAGCCCTTACCACTCTTCTGCCTTGGAGCCAATACACAGTAGTGACTCCAAGACGGAAGGTGAGGGGTCAAAAAAAAAAAGAATCAACACTGTGTATTGATTCTAAGGTAGAAGAGTTAGGCAATGGAGGTTAAGTGACTACCCAGGGTCACAGCTAGCAAGTGTCTGAGGTCAGATTTGAACCCAGGACCTCCTGTCTCTGATTTCAATCCACTAAGCTGACTAGCTGCCCTCTCAAATGGTATTTTGACATCATTAGAGAAATATACCAGGAGGAAAAGCTGGTTAGTGTGTTTTTAGTGGAATCATATGTCATCCATATTCAGCAAATTTTAAGGACATTTTTTGATTCTATTTAGTGGAGATGAAGGTGGATTTAAAGCTAGGCAGAACTATAATGGACTTAAACTCTCTCTAAAAAATAAATTGTTCATACAGCGAGGTGGCTCAGTGGACTGAGAGCCAGGCCTAGAGAACCTAGGTCCTGGGTTCAAATCTGACCTCAGACACTTCCTAGAAGTGTGACCCTGTGCAAGTCACTTAACCCCCATCACCTAGCCCTTACTGCTCTTCTATCTTAGAACCAACGTACGGTATTGATTCTAAGCCAGAAATTGAGGGTTTATAAAACAATAAAAAATAAATTGTTTTTGGTGCTGTTTTACACGGACACTTATCTTACATTTAGAAATCACTCATTTCTTCATCTCAACATACCTTAATCTTTTTCATATATTTTGAAGAATGAATACGTAATGAGTAGTGAACTGAGTCATGAAGTCATGGATTTGTGATTATCAACAAAGGCAGCTTAAATGTCAGTGCATTTACAGGCACCTGGTTCAAAATTGCTGAACTGATGAAGTTGCTCTTTGTGCCTCCTGGAATCTTGGGGCACACCTTTTTTGCTTCTCGGGCCCAAGGTGGGAAACAAGCCAAAGAATGTGAGAAGAAAGGCTCAAACTACATTCACTGGAAGTTGGAACTTTCCGGGACTGGACTCCCGTTCTGACCACATGTGTGGGCCCAGCGTGCAGGATTTCTAAGAGAAAGAAGGAGGTGCAGCTGACCCAACCCCTGTGGTGACCCAGCAATAGTTCTTTAAGGTTAAATAAGCACAATTATTAGCCTGAAGGCACTTAAAGATTAAAATGAAAAGGGAAAAAAATCAAACAGATGAAAACTGGAAAAGACTTTTCTTTACCACAAAGGACGGTGGAACCATTAAATTTGGATTCTGATATTCTAGAGTTGGTTGTGCCACAGAAGAAGTCTAAATGACATTGAAGAAAACAAGGGTAAGAAAAGTAGCTAAGCCAAGCCAAGGATATATACACAGAGGGGCCCATATAGAGACCATACAATTTTGAGAATATTAAGAGATATCAAAATTCTCAAGAAATCCAAAGAAAGAAAATTCTCAAAGGTGCGGATAAACAGTTATCCTTGTTATTTTAAAAAATATTACCTAGGGCGTAATAACTACCAACACATGGACTTACTTCCCCAACTATTATAAAATATTTATAAAAATAAACTGTGCATGCACCAAAGGCTTCCCTGAAGAAGATATCAGAAAGGAATGGGCAAGCTCTCACAACTGAATTTCTACGATAGACCACATCATTGCCATCACACAGTTTAAAGATATATAGAATTACAAAACCAAACTACTGTCATTGTGGAATTAGGACTCCAAGCCTTTCTTATTTTGTTGAGCTTTCAGAAAGATTGCTATCATTGCAAAGACTCATGGGTAGATTAGGTCCACCAACAATGGATCAATGTGTCTCTTTTCCCAGAGCCCTTCCAACATCATCTTAAAGGTGAGAAAATGAGGCAGATAGATGAGGAAACTGAGTGACTTGCCTAGTGGTATACAACTTGTAAATATTAAAGGCAATGTGTTGTTCAATCATGTCCAACTACTCGTGACCCCATTTGGAGGTTTTCTTGGCAGAGATACTAGAGTAGTTTGTCATTTCTTCTCCAGGTAATTTTATAGATGAAGAACTAAATCTTTGCTACCTTGATGGGTATGAGGTAGAATCTCAGAATTACCTTAGTTTGCATTTCTCTAATTAATAATGATTTGGAACAACTTTAATATGGTTATAAGTAGTCTAAATTTCTTTCCTTGAGAAATGGAGTATTCATAACCTTAGACCATTTGTTAACTGGGGAATTTCTCTTTTTCTTATAAACTTGAATCAGTTCATTATATATCTTAGAAACAAGCCCTTAGCTTTAAAAGATTGTCTGCCCTTTGACCCACCCATAGCACTGCTGGGTTTGTATCCCAAAGAGATAATAAGGAAAAAGACTTGTACAAGAATATTCATAGCTGCGCTCTTTGTGGTGGCCAAAAACTGGAAAATGAGGGGATGCCCTTCGATTGGGGAATAGCTGAACAAATTGTAGTATCTGTTGGTGATAGAATACTATTGTGCTCAAAGGAATAATGAACTGGAGGGATTCCATGTGAACTGGAATGACTTCCAGGAAGTGATGCAGAGTGAGAGGAGCAGAACCAGGAAACATTGTACACAGAGACTGATACACTGTAGCACAATTGAATGTGATGGACTTCTTTACTAGCAGCAATGCAATGATACAAGACAATTCTGAGGGACTAACAAGAAAGAACACTATCCACCTCCAGAGAAAGAACTGTGGGAGTAGAAACACAAAAGAAAAACAACTCCTTGATCTTGTGGTTTGATGGGGATATGATTGGGGATATAGACTCTAAAGGATCACTCTAGTGCAAATATTAATAATATGAAGTGGTATTGCTCATTGGCTTTGGAAGGGGGGTGGGAGGAGGGGAAAGAAAGAACATAAATCATGTAACTATGGAAAAAATATTCTAAATTAATTAATTAAATAAATGAACTTAATTTTTTAATCATAAAAAAGAAACAACCCCTTAATCAGAGAAAACTTGCTATAAAAATCTTAGTTTTATTAGATTAGAAAACCTTTTAAATTTTATACAATCAATTATCTATTTTATCTTCTAAGATCCTCTCTATTTCCTGTTTTGTTATTAAAATTTCTCCTATCCATAGATCTGATAGGTAATTCCTTTTTCATATTTTTAATTTGTTTATGATTGACCTTTTATATTTTTATTTAAAACTTCTCTTAGCATAAGGTGTGAGGCATTGATCTAAATCTAATTCCTTCTATATTGCCATCCAATTTTCCCAGAAATTTTGATAAAATAATAAGTGCTTATCCCAGTAATAATTTGTAATAGTGACTTACTATTTGATACCAAAAAAAAAAAACTGTTGGTAATGTTTATCCTAAGAAACTACTGGGAAATGTGTTCATCAAGGCAAAAATGTGGACTCTAGACAAGAAAATGGAAAATGGCTCCTGAGTTTGTAGTACTTGTTCCTAGAATGTTCTGGTCACAATTAGGTCACTGTGACCTGATTATACTTTCTTGAACCTTCTTTGTACGTCTAATTCCCGGTATTGCATTACCTCCCTCCCTCCCCCATTCATCTTTCAACTCTGTTCCATTCCCCATTCAACACGGTTGCAAGACTCATCAATTGACATACTCTACTTGCAGAGAAAACTTGGCTGAGGCCTGTTTATGTGCCCGTCGTCCAGTTCTCTTGTGTAAATGAGTAATGAAAGTGTTTTGGCTAAGGCAGAAAAACACAGAAAATATTCAGTTGACGGATTAAAGTTCTTTAACCAATTGATTAATTAGATCCACAAATTCAAATTCTTCAGCATTATTATTTGTTGATTATTATAAATTTTATTTGGCAAAACAGGACATTACCTTAAAGGATTTTAGTCAGCAAGATAGCTTCCATGCATAAGTCAAAACGTATTCAAGACTCCTTGAAAGGCAGAGCAATGCAGACAGCCTTGGTCAGCTAGCTCTGAGTGTTGATATAAAGTCTAAAACAGAGAGGTGTATGCTTCCCAAAGGTCTTTGCTACTGGAATGGAGGAGCTCCAGCACATACATCAAGTCAAAGAGAAATGCCCTATAGAAACAAGAGTTTAATGGTAGAGTCTTCCATTTGCAGAGGATACTGTGCCATTACATCAAGCCGTTCCATAATCACTCAGCCTAACTATAAACATGGGAAAAACCAAGAGAAAGATCATTTATTGTTCAGGTTTTTTTATTTTAATTCATAAATTTTTTTATTATTTGGAACAGTTTTATATAGTTGTTGAAATTTTATATTTTTTCTTCTGAAAACTGTTCACATCCTTTGACCACTAATTTATTTAGGAATGGGTCTTGGTCTTATAGATTTGTAATCTATAAGATCTTGACTATAAAAATTTTGTTAGACATTTATGAATCTTCAATATTTTCTCTTCTACATTATTTTATTCAAGCAAAAGCTCTAATTTTTATGTAATCAAAATCATCTATCTTTTGTGATTTCCTCTATTCTTTGTTTGGTTTAATTTTCCTCATGGTTATGAAGGTATCTCTTTTAAAAAAATATCACACGACCTTTTATTTTAAGGTGGATGCTACTTATTCATATAGGTCTTTTTTTGGATAGATGGTGTAACATGTTGGGCCAAACTCTTTTTCCAGTTTTATCCAACTGTCTATCGTATATGTCCTTGACTTCATGTTGAGGTATTTCTTTGGCCGTGTCCCAACTCTTGTGACACCATTTGGAGTTTTCTCGGCAAAGATAATGGAGTGGTTTACCATTTCCTTCTCCCACTCATTTTACAGAGGAGGAAACTGAGGCAAAAAGGGTTAAGTGACTTGTCCAGGGTCATACCACCAGCAAGTATCTGAGAGAGGTTCTAAACTCAAGTTTTCTTTACTCCAGGCCCAGCACCCTATCCACTCAGCCACCTAACTACCTCTTGACAGATACTACTAAAGGAAATCTAAAGGAGTCAGGTCCAAAAATGAACAAGAGAAGGAGAGCAGAATGGATTGCCATGGGAAGTGATTTTAAGTTCTTTGAAACAAAAGTCCATCTTTTTTTTTTTAATCCTTACCTTCTATCTTAGAGTCAATACTGAGTATCCGTTCCAAGGCAGAAAAAGAGTAAGGGGTAAGCAACTGGGCTTAAGTGTCACACAGGGTCACACAGCTAGGAAGTATCTGAGGCCATATTTGAACCCAAGTCCTCTGGACTCCAGACTTGCACTCTATCCACCGAGCCTACCTCGCTGCCCCAAGTGCATCTTTTTAATATCAACATTTTTCTAGTGATGTTGAATAGCCATAAAACATGGAACATTATAGTCTCCAAAGAATTACGGTTGAAGAATGCAGAAAGAGCAATATAAAGGTATGTGGTGGGAGCGATGTGGTTACACATATTACAAACAAGGAATTACATAGGATAGACTTAGCCCTGTGCCTCAGTTGCTTTCTGATTTTGCTCCTTCAGACTCCTTCTCCAACTGGTGAGTTCCTCATGGAACCTCCATTTGGGGAATCACTCTTAGTCACCATTTATGGCTGCATTTCCAAGGCCTTACTCTCCCCCACTTAGTCAACATATCTCCCACTCAGGTACTTATTTTCCTTCCCACCCCTAGCCTTTTAGCTTCCCTTTTATGTCGTCGCTACACCTTCCCCATTCGAATGTAAGTTCTTTGAGAGGAGGAATTGTCTTTATTTTTACTTATATTTGTATCCCTGGTGCTTAGCACACCTGGCATGTAGTAAGAGTTTAATAAATGCTTGTTGACCAAATGAATAAATGACCTATTGGAGAATTAGAGGTTTTAAATAACTAGACTCAGAAACTATGACTACTTTCTTAATTTAATTTCTGTATTGCACCTATCAGAGTGCCTTGTATATATATAGTAGGCACCTAACAAGTGCTGGTTGAATTTAATTAATATTTACTGGAATCATCGAGCATCTACTGGAGAGTTGTGATAAGACTCAACATTGAGGTTGGAGAACTGTTGACCAAAATTCGAAATTTAATTGCATCCCAAAAGGCTACTTTGCTAGAAGCCTGACTGATTGCAAACATGGCTCCTTTTGTCCTAAGAAGAAATCCAATGAACGTTCAATAAATGTTGACTAAAATAGTTCTCAGTAACTAGAAAGCTTGTTTCTTTCTGCAAACATTTTCCAGAATAAGGAAGGAGAAGTATCCTTCTCCATCCCCAGCCCAGTTGACATAGTCACTGAGTAGAGGTCTGCCTTTAAGACCTTTACTCTTGGATATGGATTCAGGAATCATTGATTTAAGAAACATGGTCTTAAAGTCTTTGCCACTGGGAAATAGTTTTAGACGTACAATTGAAAGTTTCACAAAGCAGGAAGAGCAGTCTAGAAAAAGAACGGGAAGATCTAGAAAATAAGAAATGTGGACCGCAATGCCTCGGAGGCACTTCCCAGCTCTCCATCTCTGATACTCTAAATGGTACGTGTCATCCTAAGAGAGCACTGCTGAGATTTCTATCGGTGGCTAAATGTACCTTTTTCCTATAACTTCAGTAACAGCTTTCAGAATTGCTCTTTCTCTGGCGAACTAAGTACTCACTGAGGGTCTATTTATCTGATTTTTAGGGTCCTTATTTCTCACCTCCTCCTTTAAGCACAGACTCCCCAGCGTGGCAGGAGCTTGCAAATAATGCGCTCGTTGATTTAGCGGCTCTCCTACAGGATCCATTCACCGCCTCAAAAAACCAGTTTGTTTTCTTCTATAAACTTTCTCGGAAGAACTTTGCTTATTTGTACTGACTGACTTCTGAAGACTCTGAGGACTTGGCATGCATTTCTTCTGGAAAGATAAAGCAGCAAAGGAAAAGTCAGTATCTTCAGCCAGTGAAGAAACTGTGGTTTGGGTTTATTTTCAACCCTCACCTTCCATCTTGGAATCAATACTGTGTATTGGTTCCAAGGCAGGAGAGTGGTAAAGGCTGGGCAATGGGGGTCACACAGCTGGGTAGTGTCTGAGGCCAGATTGGAACCCAGGACCTCCCAACTCTAGACCTGGCTCTCAATCCACTGAGCTCCCCAGTTGCCCCAGAAACTGAGTTTTGAAGGAGATTGTGTCTGAAAATGTTGAGGACCACACCAATAGGAAACATTACAAATTTAGTTCTTAGAATATAACCCTTAATGCAGCTCTCAGCTTCTCTCAGCTACAGAAGTTAGCCTCATTCTCTGAATTAAAATAATCTGATGGTGAATACAATTCTGGAGCAGACAGAAAGGGGAAATGGAGAGAAGCAGGGGTACAGCTAGATGGTTCACTGAATAGAGCACCAGGCCTGGAGATGAGAAGTCCTAGGTGCAAATCTGGCCTCAGACACTTCCCAGCTGTATGACCCTGGGCAAGTCACTTAACCCCCATTGCCTAGCCCTTACCACTCTTCTGCCTTAGAACCAATACACAGTATTGATTCTAAGACAGACAGGAAGGATGTTTCAAAGAACTAAAAAGAAAAAAATCATTTCTCCTGACTGATTTTATTTATAAGAAAAAGCGGTGTTTAGTATGTTGAGCCTTGCTAAATCATAAAAGGAACCCTTTCGGCTTTGATTCCAAATGGCCTGTTCTTCCTTGCTTTACCCTTCCTATGAAGTGCTTGGCAAAAGCAATAGTCTCATTTTGCATACGATACAGTCACTACATTGAAAAGAAAAATATCCTTTGCCGGGGTCACCCTGACCCATAAGCTAGGTGTAGCTCTCTATCCTGAGGCATATTGGGGATAGGAGGAACTTTCTGAAATCTAGGGCACTGGATGTGGCACTCTTGTTAGGAAAAATAATAATTGTGTCATATGATATGATATAGAAGGAGGAGAAGAAGACATTTACACGGTGCTTTGCAGTTTACAGATTTCTTTATATGTATTATCTCCTGCCTTCACAATAACAGTGAAAGTTGCTGTTATTATTTCCATCTAACAGATCAGGAAACTGAGGCAAAGAATGGCTAGAGGTTTTGACTTGCCCAAGGTCAAATCACTATTGGGTGTCTGAAGTAGGATTTGATTTCAGATCTTTTTATCTCAAAGTCCAGTTTTCTATCCATTTTGCCATCTATATGTCATTCTCCTTTTTATCAATCAATCAAAGAGCATTTATTAAGCATCTACCATGTGCCAGGCAGTGTACTTTGTATATATATATATATATAGCTGTGATTTACCCTAATATTCTGTCCTGGGCCATCTCCGCTTTTCTCTCTATACTCTGACTTAGTGCTCTAGTCAGCTTCCAGGAGTTCAGGGATCATCTTTGCCCAAAGAACTCCCAGACCTGTATATTCAGTCATTCTTGAACTGACTCTTGGACACTTCAAACTCTTTGTCCTGTTCGTATGTCCAATTCAACCTGCCCAGAGCAGAACTCAGCCATCTTCGCAGCTCCCTATTACTGTTACAATCTGTGTCGTCCTCAGTTCTTTACTCTTTTTTTTTTAACCCTTACCTTCTGTCTTGGAGTCAATACTGTGTATTGGCTCCAAGGCAGAAGAGTGGTAAAGGCTAGGCAATGGGGGTCAAGTGACTTGCCCAGGGTCACACAGCTAGGAAGTGTCTGAGGCCAGATTTGAACCTAGGACCTCCCATCTCAAGGCCTGGCTCTCAATCCACTGAGCTACCCAGCTGCCCCCCTCTTATCTAAATATCCAATCAGTTGCCAAATCTTGCCCTTTCTCTCCTCATAAAATCTCTAGTATAAATCCCTACCTAGTCATACAACTATAACTCTAGTTCACATCCCATTACCTCTCATTTAAGCCATTGCAATAGTCTCTTAATTGGCAGTTAGGTTGCTCAGTGGATATAGCACTAGGACTGGAGTTAGACCTAAGTCATCAAGCCTCAGATATATAGATATATGCATGTATGTATGTATGTCTGTATATATGTAATTTTAAAACCCTTATCATCTGTTTTAGGGTCAATACAAATATTGGTTCCAAGGTAGAAGAGCAGTAAAAGCTAGACAATGGGAGTTAAGTGACTTGACTAGGGTCACACAGCGAGGAAGGATCTGAGGCCAAATTTGAACCCAGGACCTCCCATCTCCAAGCTTGGCTCTCTACACTCTGAGCCATATTTAATGCAATGTTACTGTTGGCAAGTCATAATCTCTGTCTCAATTTCTTCATCTATAAAATGGAGATAATAATAGCAATTAGCCACCCCATAGTGTATGCCATTCATTGAGAGGATAAAATGAAATAATATTTGTAATTTGTTGGTCAATCATTTCAGTTGTGTTCAACTCTTTGTGACCCCATTTGGGGTTTTCTTAGCAAATATACTGGAATAGTTTACCATTTCCTTCTCCAGCTCATTTTACAGAGGAGGAAACTGAGACAATGTAGTTAAGTGACTTGTCCAGAGTCACACACAGCTAATAAGTATCTGCTTGGGCTGGATTTGAACTCCTGACTGCACAGTCAATGTCCTATCCACTAAGCCATCTTGCCACCTCCAATATTTGAAAATTGCTCTGAAAACTTTAAAGTGCTACAAAAATGCCAGATATTATTATTGTTATGATGATAATGATGCTCTTCCCATCTTTGATCCTTTCCCCATTCTAATCCATCATCCACACCACTGCCAAAGTGATGTTCCTAGAGGACCCATCTCTGTAATAATGAATGTCAGTGGCTTCCTGTTAACTCTAGAAGCAAATACGAACCACTTTGTCTGCCACTTAAAGGTCTTTATAACTGAACCCCTTCCTATCTTTGCAGTCGTCTTACTCTTTTCTCTCCTCCCAGCCGTACTCACCGTACTTCAGACCCAACACTTGAAAACTAGAAACTGTGCTGAGAATGTAGACAAAGAAGAAGAGACGGTCCAAGACAGAACTGATGCGTCGTGATCTGATAGGGATAAGGAACCTCCAGAAGAAACCAAGAAAGAGTGATCCACCAGAAAGAAGACAAACCAGGACAGAGCAATGTCACACAGACCACCAAAAAGATGAAAAAGGTGTTCAAATAAAGGAGTGTGATCAATAGTGTTAAATGTTACATAGAGGTCAAGAAACCGGAGAACTTGAAAAGAGACTATTTGATTTAGTAGTAAAAGAAATCATTGATGCTTTGAACAGTAAGGATAGAAGTTAAATTAGAAAGAGCTGAGGAGTGGAAAATGAGAAAGTGAAGGGGCTAGTAAGTGGCTCAGTGGATAGAGAGCTAGACCTGGAGTTGGGATGTCCTGGATTAAAATCTAGCCTAACTGTGTGACCCTGGGCAAGTCACTTAACCCCAATTGCCTAGCTCTTACTGCTCTTTGAACTTGGAATCAAGACCCAGTATTGGTTCTAAGACAGAAGGTAAGGTTGGTTTGTTTATTTTTAATTAAGGCAATGAGTGCAAACAGCTTCATGGAAGTTTGTTTGTTTAGTGCAATAGAAATTTCCTGTTTGTATGTGGAAGAGAAGGATGCAGCAGGTAAGGAAATGTTGAAAACTAAGGTGAGTCTCTGATTGAAAGGTGATTGTGCAGAGAAACCAGAGAAAGGGGTGGATCTGGAGCTACGTCTCCATCCAGGCCTGGAGCAAAGAAGGAGAAAACAGTAGCTGATGCTGAGCTCAGCAGGGATGACCTGAGTCTTCTTCAGTGAAGTAGGACACGAGATCTTCTCAAAGAGAGAGAGGTTGTCATGTAGGTAGATGGAGAAGAGAAGAAAGGCCTTAGAAGAGCTGGTGAAGGAAATGCAATCGAGAGTCAATCAGGGAAAACATATATATAGTAAACACCTTATAACAGTTGTATCTGTCTATTCTGTCTCCACTTGTCAAGAGGCACAAGAAGGAATATCCCAAACTGGAAAGAATGGCCAGAGAAATACTCTCCACCATGTCCTCAATTTCTATTCCTGGAAATTCGCTCCAAGCAAGTCAATGACCTCTCGTTTTGCTATTTCCCCTCCCTAGAGAGACATCTCTACCACAGGCGAGGAAGGGTATTTGTTTTATTGATTCTAAGCTTTTTATGATCGTTTCAACGAAACCTCAATTTTCAGTCCTACACTGTAATGATCTCAGCATCAGCCTTGTGTTGGGGGCAGCCATAAAGCAAACAGTCCAAAGGCCCTGTTGGGTTTCCCAAGATCAAATCTTTCCTGGAGCATCCTGCCTACAGGCTCTTTCCTCAAACTTGTATCCAGCCAAACTTATCCTTTGTGAACATATTCCATTCACGGAGAATCTCCAGAATTTTTCTAAACTATAACAGCAAATATTTATAGAGCGCTTTAAGATTCAGAAAGTGTTTTTTCAAATATTCTCTCATTTAACCCTCACAATAACCTGGAAGGCAGGCATTGTTATTATCTTTGTTCTACAGACAATGAAACTGAGCCAGACAAAGGCTACACAGTAAGTGGCTGAGGCTAGATTTGAACTCAGGTTTCCACCTGAGTGTTGCCACCTAGTAATCTATTGGCCGCCTAGTGTTCTACTTATTCTTGGGATTAGGTGCTTTTTTCCCATCAGAGAGAAGCAGAG
The DNA here is from genome assembly GCF_027887165.1 of Monodelphis domestica. Classification (NCBI taxonomy): domain Eukaryota; kingdom Metazoa; phylum Chordata; class Mammalia; order Didelphimorphia; family Didelphidae; genus Monodelphis; species Monodelphis domestica. The sequence goes on along the minus strand of NC_077233.1, from coordinate 280,820,569 downwards.
TGACTTGAGGAGGTGACAGAGGGTAGAGGAGGCATTACTGCACCAGCTTCTACGCCCCCCCCCCCGAAAGCTGTCCTGGTGTTGGCATGCACTTATCCTGTGAGTCTGATAGGTATTGTCACTCCCAGCCATAAATGCCCTAGAGTCTAAGTCCCTTGTGACCCCCTCAGTTCTTCAAGGGGTTCTCAAAAACTTGTCATTCTGATCATCCGTGTAAAATGGAATCTGACCAGACTCCTATCCTGATAAAACTGCAGAGGAAGACATTAGGACAAAGAACATACCTCTCACCTGACCCACAGCCCTGAAGAACTGGGGACAACACAGATTCTTGCCTCTCTGTCAATACTGTACATGTATATTTACATGAGTATCTTCATTGCTTCCATCTTTTTTCCTTTCCCTTTATCAATAGATATGATCAGACTGGTAGATACCATTATAAACTCTCTGGGATTAGCTTCCTTAATGATCAAAATGGGATCCTTCTCCCCACCTCAGCCCTTTTCCTCTTAGTGTCCGAATATTAAAATAATGTGTGATTTTGGAGGCAGACACGTATTCAGATATTGCTATTCACAATCACAGAGATGTTATGGGAGCAGCTGATATAGGGAACTGCTTGGGGAGTCGGTCCTGCTAGGAATTTAGAGATGCTGGCAAATGGGAAGGCTGCTAGTCTACATCAAATGGTAGTGGGAAAGGACTATTATTTGGTGGAATCGAGTGAAGAATGGAAAGTGTCCTACTTGTATTAAGAAGATCCTGTGGTGGGGGCAGCTGGGTAGCTCAGTGGATTGAGAGCCAAGCCTAGAGATGGGAGGTCCTAGGTTCAAATCTGGCCTCAGACACTTCCCAGCTGTGTGACCCTGGGCAAGTCACTTGACCCCCATTGCCTAGCCCTTACCACTCTTCTGCCTTGGAGCCAATACACAGTATTGACTCTAAGACAGAAGGTAAGGGTTTTAAAAAAAAAGAAGAAGAAGAAGAAGATCCTGTGGCAAGAGAAATATTGTAGAATATAGGAGGTTCAACATGGCAGTACCCATAATATCATGCTTGTGTATTCTCTTCCAATGTCATCTTTCTGTGTATGGCATTTTTGTGTCTATCTGTGTCCATTTAGATATATGGCTTGTCTATCCCAACCATCCAAAACAGAATCTATAGAAGCAGTCAATGAGGAACCTGTTTACATGAATTGTATCAGCTGAATATGTTCCTGATTCCCATCCGTAAAGAAAAGAGCTCAAGGCCATTATGCATTTTAATGTTAGAACTGAGTGAGTGGGCTGTCATAAAGCCTTAAAGGAAGGAACCATTCTCTCTTAGCAAATTCAGACACTGTCTAGAAATCCTGAGTCACTACATTAAAGTAGCATATCCCGAAAGACTTAGTACAGTTTAAAGCTCTAGTAACTCCAGAAGCATGAATGCTACAAACTTACCAAAAAAAGTCATTTGAACATTTAGTTATTAAAATTCTATTATACTTATTTAGTTTTCTGAATTTTTAATAGTAAACTTTTTATTTTCACTTTAACAAAATGGGAGGGGGCAGCTGGGTGGCTCAGTGGATTGAGAGCCAGGCCTAGAGATGGGAGGTCCTAGGTTCAAATCTGGCCTCAGACACTTCCAAGCTGTGTGACCCTGGGCAAGTCACTTGACCCCCATTGCCTAGCCCTTACCACTCTTCTGCCTTGGAGCCAATACACAGTGTTGACTCCAAGACGGAAGGTAAAGGTTTAAAAAAAAATACAACTCTAATTTATTTTGTTCTATGGGAAGAGTAAATAGTAGGTAGGAAACTAGGAGTTAGGAATAGGACAGACATTTCTTTACCTAATACTAAAATCACTAAATAACCCCCCAAATGTAGACTGCTACATTTTCAGCTTCTTCTTGCCTGCAAGCAGGCCTCCTTAAAACTCTTCTCACTGACTAAAGAGTAATTTCTAACTGACTAATGTATGCTAAACTGATGAACTTCCAATATGGAATAAGCTCCTAAAGTAACGCATAGACTCTTCAGAGAGAAGTTGGAGCAGTTTCTCTCTCTCCAAAAGTCAGAGAAGAACCAGGTCTGGGACAGTTTAGTCTCCCTCCACTCCAAACCAATGGTGACCTCAACTGACAAGATTGTTCTCCTGCTCCCGTCTGGTTCAGAGGGGAAAGCTCTCAGTCAGCACTCTCTTTCTTATTTCAGGATTCGTATTTCAAATCTAAAGTAAGAGTCTCCAAGTCACTAAAGATCTCTTTTCCTCTCAGAGAATGACCCAGAAACCTGCCTCCTAAAGAAGTCAGAGAGTCTGGACCCAGACCTCCTAAGCCAGATCCTTTTGATGGGGGGTCTCTTAAAGGGACAGCAGCAAATTCTTTGGGACCCCTCTCTTCAAGGGGCCCCTTTCTCTCACTGAAAACCCCTGCTCCTGATGAGACAGGGTAAACTAAATAAAATCCTCATCGCAACGTTGACCTGCCACCAAGGGAAGAAGCATAGCCAGTCTAGATAAAAGGGCCAGAGCGAAGGTACCTGTCTAAAAGGAGAAACTAAGAAAACCAAAAGGGCACTTAAGACTGAATACTAGTTGCTAATCCTGTCTGGGGTCATCAAGGATTACAGTCTAGGACAAGCGACAAGTATGGGGGTTTCTTAAAGACTGGTTCTCATGGGAAAGGACCTGTTTGGAGCTTCCTAAAACAAGGTGATCAACATCAATTTTTTGTCAAATGATGCCTTCTCTAGTATGAAGAGGGCAGGAAGGGAGATCCTTGGGAGCGTCAATGTAAAAAGCAGACTTATGAATGAATGAACTTTTTAAAAAGAAAAATCAAATACAGCAGCAATGTATAGCACAAGATGTCGAATTTTAACAAGAAATATCCAAATATTTTAAAATCTTAAATAAACAACTTCCCACCTCGTTTTTCTAAGTTGTTAACACTTAACATTTCTAAAGTTTTTAAAGTTTAAAACTGCCCTGTGACACGGTTAAAGACCAGAAATGGGAGAGGGAGCAGAGGAATGGCATAAGTGGAAGACGAACACATATGTGCTTTCCTAATATTCTCTGGAGTATTCTTGACGGATCCTTTTCCACATATGGCAAGAGTTTTGATCCACAAGTGGCAAAGTCAGAATTGTTGGCAGCCTTTAGAGGATGCTCATAGGAGGGAAGAATTTTGGCTGCCATATGTGTTGGTAGTGGGGAAGGTGACCGAAATCCGTAGAGTAACTAACTACAGACTCTCTGGGTCTTCTAAATCAAAACCCCAGGATCATAACAGATGGCTCTAGGAACTACGGAACTACAAGATTAGGAAAGGTAGCAATCTGTCAGGCCCACCTTCAGGCAAAAGAAAAAAATAGCACTTCAGCGTTTTGGTACCCTCCCTTGAGTTATGACTCATAACTGCCCCTATTGGATGTTGGATGGCAATTAGCACTGAAAAGAGAGCCAAATTTGGGATTTATCCGTTTGTTTGCTTAATTATATGTTAAACTATGCAAAAAAGAACTCTGGTTTGTTTGTTTTTTGATCCTCAAATCATATTCTTCAGACACTATTGTAAGTAACATAGCTGCATAACAATTCTATAATCCTGGACATTTTATCGATTGTTGGCTATGGGATTCCTACATTTATTTGACAATTGAACTTTTCTTTCATTTCTATCAGAAACCAAATTCATTATCAACAGCCATCATCCTTCAAGCTGAACATGCATATTGCTGGCAAATATTCCTCTATTAGTTTTCCAAGAGCAGCAAGCCATTTGGCCCAATAGTTTATTTGCACAATCACCAGTGTAATTACTGAAACAGATGTTGCCCAACAGCGTTCTGTATTTAGGCTTGTGTTTTGTCCTGTCACATATCCAACCTCCCCACCCACCCCACCCCATTCCCCTTTTGAATGGTGAAAAATGTCAAGCAAGATATTTTCCACACTTAATTTCCCCTCGATTTTTTCCTGTTTGAAATGACAATTGTTTGTTGCCAGCAATGGTCTTTCTAAATGTGTCCAACAGAAAGATTAAGGTAAATTGAGGTAGTGAGTAATAAGTACCCTCTTGCTTTACATTGGCCAAAAGTACATAAAGGAATCACATGGGTCACATTCCTTCCCCTACTCTTATCCAGGAGCCAATCACTCCCCACTCACTTCTAACTTGGTTCCTTAACCTTTTTCTTCCTTCCTCAGGCCATGTACTAATTTTCTCCAAATACATACACAAATCACTGAGATGTGAGGAGTAAGCTGAGGCCCTAGCAGCCAACTGGTCCTCCTTCCCTTGTGTCTTCACATATAATTGATAAACATGATGATGATGATGATGATGATGATGATGATGATGATGATGATGATGATGATGATGATGATAGCTCTATAAGGTTTGCAAAGTGCTTTTAAAAATCAATTCTGAGGATAAAATTAGTGGATTTTTTAAAGGCACTTTGCTAACCTTAAAGAGAGTAATGCTTGTGTCTTGCCATCCAGAACACTAGCCTCTGACCCAGACTGAGTTCAAGTCTATCCCAACAGAGAGACCCAGAAGAAGTGATGTCATGGGGGTTGTATTAGGTAAAGAAATGTCTGTCCTATTCCTAACTCCTAATTTCCTACCTACTATTTTCTCTTCCCATAGAACAAAATAAATTAGAGTTGTATTGAGCTGCATCCGACCCTCCATTCACCACCACCAGTGAATCAGTTTAACCACTGACAGCTTTAATGATTAGAACAGCTGAATTAGCCAACCAGCTATTAATATTCAAACCCAGTATAAGATCAACTATACCTATTATAGCTTGGCAAGCAAAAAGGACTTGAACCCAGAATCTTCTATAGAGAGCAGTCAAGAATAGTAAGAAGAACCGTGGTTGAAACTATGACTCAAGTAATAAAAGAAGGGATTCCATCATAGCTTCAAGAGCTCCCCTTTCCTAAAACGTTCACAGACATACGATATCTTATTGTGCTGGACATTTTAAAATTAATGCCATTGGGTGGATTTGTTATGCTATTTGGGATTGATACTAGGGTACCAAATATACTCAATTATGGCTCAAAAACTAACCAAAAAGAATAAAGCAAATGAAGGACAATCAAATAGAATCCAGACTACAATATGTAGAAGAAATCATTATGAAGCAAAGTCAAATAATAGCTCAACTTCTCAATGCCACTAATACTGATGACACCGTGGCTAAACCAACTCAACAAAACCCAAAGAATATTGACAACGTCTTGGTTCTTGGATCTTGGCTGTTGGTCTGGGAACTGGCCTGGTGGGGCAGCTGGTCCTGGGCCCTTTCTTGGCTAGTAAATGGAAGTGGCAAACTCAAATAAGCTAGACATGGTTCTATGAGTATGTGCTTTTCTTTGTCTCCAACTCCAACTTTCACTATCTAACAAATAATTATAAATTAATATACAGTCTCCAGAGAATTTTCATCCTAATATCTTGGAATCAATTCTAAAATACAGAACAGCAAGGGCTAGAAAACTAGGATTAAGTGACTTGCCCAGGATCACATAGTTAGGAAGTTACTGAAGCCAGTTATAAACCCAAGTCCTCTCAACTCCATACCTGGAGCTCTATCCATTGTGCTCCTTATCTGCCTCCAAAAAGTATTTCTATAAAATGAAAATAAAATTCTTTTTTGTCTTTTATTTTTAAGTTTTCCTTTTTATTATTATGAGCATGAACTTTTTTTGATCATTTATCAAATGGGAAATGGTTCTTATCCTTACATGTTTTCATTACTCTATGTTCCCTGGATATCAGTACTCTCAGAGAAATTTGCTGCATAGATTTTTGGGAATGAATGAAAAAACATTTATCAAACATACTGTGTCAAGCTCTATACTAAGCATTAGGGATATAAATATCAAAGTGAAACATCCCTTGCCCTCAAGGTGCTTACATTCAAATAGCATGTGTCATGCATTTAAGGAAGCTGGAGTTCAAAAAAGAAATAGGAACAGAGGAGGGTGTACACAATGAAGTATGTTTTGGGCATGATTGTTGCAGTAGCCTGGTTCCAAGCAATAAGATAAAAGCTCCCTTATCTGAGCTTAGGGCACTGGGGAGCAGTGGGAATTCTAGTTGGAGGCAGGAAATGGCTGGAAGTACATCAGTCATAGTTCATAGATTTCTGGGAAAATAGTAAGCAATCTGTTTTTAGTCAAGAAAAGGTGAAAACTTGCCTAATAGAACCCAAAGTCTCATTCACGGGTCAGGAGTCCAAATTCTGATGGGTTGTAGAGCCGGTGGCATAATTTGGAGACGTCCAATTAACTACTTCCAATACAGTTCTAACTATATTGATTTTATTTTGCACAAAAACTTTTCAATCTTCTAGAGGAAAATTGTCCATTGACTTTCTCCAATTACTTTCTCTGTCCCAAGGTCAAAAATTCTTCTCTTTTTCTCTTTGCTAATCATTTATTTTTTAAGATACATTCTTATAGTAAGCATTAAGATATATTTTACATATATTTTCGTTTCTCTTCATTCAGAGATTATTGTTTAAAATATGTGACTTGTTGATCTGAACCTGATATTTCACAGATATCACATCAATTTTTGTCAAATAGTGTCCTTATCCCAGTAGTTGAAGAAACATTGCAAATTTCTACTCAGCCTTAATATTTTCATTAGCAATGCTTAATAGTCTTCTATTCTATTAAAGATCCCTCTTTTCCCTAAAGGATTATAATTAGTTTTGCACTGTAATTTATCCTACATTATGAGTCTTTGTCTTTTTTGCTTCTTCTGTTTTCCAAGATTTTCTCTTCTTTGTGTTATGTATATATATAAATGTTTCCCATGATACTGCATTTTCTTAGAAATTGAACTAGTGCTTTTTTGGCTGCTTAAAATATTTTTTTCTATAACTTGAAACCTCTCAATTTTGGCTAGCACACTCTTGGGTGTTTTCAGTATAGGGTTTATTTCAAAAAGTAATCAGTGAATTTTTTTCTGTTTTCTGTTAGCTCTTTGGTTCTAGTAGATTGAAGAAATCTTAATGTATAATTTCTTGAACTCTGGTGTCCAAATTTTTTGTTTAGTTATGGTTTTCATCAGGAAATCAGATTATTCTTTGGTTTTCTCTTCTCAACCTATTGTCTAGGAAAGGATTTTTTGATGGAATAACATATACTCTTCTGTTTTTTCAATCTTTTGACTTTACTCTAATATTTCTTGTTGTCCCACATAATCATAATGATATTTTCTCTGTTCTATTTTTCAGGGAATCCGCTATTTGGATACAGGTTTTCACCTTCCATTCTAAACTATTTATTCCATTCCAGACAGTGTCCTCCGGAATTCTAATTTCATTTGCTATCTCTTGCTTCATTTCTTCCTTCCATTTTAAGTTTAAAAAAAAAACCACTTACTTCTGTCTTAGAATCTATACTAAATATCAGTTCCAAAGCAAAAGAGTGAAAAGGGCTGGGCACCTGGGGTTAAGTGACTTTTTCAGGATGCATTTTGAACCCAGACTTCCCATCTCCAGACCTGGCACTATATCCACTGCCCTTTCCATGTAGCTCTCTTTTCCTCCATTCATTTCATATAATCCTTGTGGCGAAGCCATTTCTTTCTTTGAAACTTTGTTTATAAGGCATTCTGGGATCATTCTCTTCTAATTACCTCTGGGGCTTTTCCCAAGTCATAGTATTTCTTCATTGTGTCTGGTGTGCCTCGGTTCTTTGATTGGGACTTTGTGCTTGAGACCATCCCCTCTGGCATTCTTGGATGAGTTGAGGGGGACTTGTTTGGCCCTGTCCCCTTTAGAGTCTGAATGCCCCTGCCAGTGCCAATCTGGAGAATGGGCAGGAGTGCTGGTATTTGTCTCAAACCCCTGGTGAGCCACTTAATGTGCTCTGGACTCTACCAATTCTGTAGGCTTCTTTCTATCCTTTCCCCCATCTCCCTTACTAGTCCTGATTTGGTCTTGTCAACTGCTATAACTTCCACATCTCCAAAGAGTTCTAAGTTCCTGTTCCATGAGCGATGGAATCGAACTCTCTTCTCCATTTCTGTTATCATAGTTCAGGGCCAGGGTCCAGCTTTAGGGCCCCAGTTAATGAATTTGCTTGCAACCCAGCTCTAATCAGAGCACTTATCTGAATTTGGATCTACTAAAGGAGCAATAATGTGGTATGTGATTGTGAGCAAGTTACTTAACCTCTCTCAGCCTCAGTTTCTGCATCTATAAAGTAGGGATAATAATAATGATACCTCCCAAAGTTGTTGTACAGATGAAAATGAGATTATGTTGGTAAAGTGGTTTGCACACCTTAAAGCCCAATAAATATGTTAACTGTTATTATTATAGATGGGGAAACTGAGGCCCCCAAAGACATAACAACTTTCCCCAAGTTATTGTCCCAGGTTACAAACAACAGAACCAAAATCCAAACCTGGGGGCCTCTCTGTTCCAAGCCAGAATTCTTTCCATTCTACTAAATGCCACAAATGGAATGTTGTCATCAATCTAATCATTACCACTGAGAAAAAACAGCTGAACATGCAGGTAGTATGAGTCGATGGTGCCATGTTTATATGAACAAGACAATGCATTATTAATATATAGTAAATCAGGCCCAGCACAAAAGCCCTTCTCTGATGCCTCCTCATGGCATAGAAGTGATTCAGAATGTTTTTTAAACTCTTACCTTCTTCGAATTGATACTCGGGGGGCAGCTGGGTAGCTCAGTGGATTAAGAGCCAAGTCTAGAGATGAGAGGTTTGCTGAGTCCTTACCACTTGGAACCAATACCCAGTATTGATTCTAAGATGGAAGTTAAAGGGTTTAAAAAAAAATAATTGATACTCAGCATCGATTCCAAGGCAAAAGAATGGCAACTGGGATTAAGTGACTTGCCCAGGGTCACCCAGCTGGGAAGTGTCTGAAGCCAGATTTAACCCCAGGCCCAGAGTGTCTCCTGGGTTGACTCCCAGCTGCGCCCCCCCCCATTCTGAATTTTTGAAGGCTATACTACTTCATTATGCCTAGTGGAATCAGAAAGGTTTCAGGGTTCTCAGGTTGGTGACAAGCTACAGATGGACCATGTAAGGGCCAAAAGCTGAGCTAGGAGAAGCTGATTAGCCAAAGACTGCCCGCCAGATGATGAGTTTTTCACCTGAGGCAAACTCTAAAAGTCCATCTAGTAAGGTAAGAGGGTCTACTGTCTGCCCTGATAGGGAATACAATGAAATAATATGGATTTTAAGTATGAGAACAGTGAGTGGGCATTGCATGATCTCTTTCAGGCTGCTGCCTTAATAAACTATTGACATGAAACCTTCAGTGGTAGCCTGGAGTCCCAACGGAGCCGATGTGGCTTCCAAAGGTCCCTCCCCAGGTGAGTCTGGAAATTCATCTGACTCAATATCCCCTTTTCGGTATTCGCTTGATCCAGGGTGAGGCTTTTCTTAGGTGACTTTTCTAAAGAATTTCTTTTCCTAAAATGATCTATGTCTTTAACGAATAATGCTTGAAAATGATCAAATAAAATATATTTTAAAAAAAAAAAGAATTTCTTTTCCTTCCCTCCCTTTTACTCCCAAAGAGTTCTCCAAAAAGCAGCATTCACTGTGGCAAACTGCAGCCCCTCCTTTCCTGGCCTTTTCCCTTTCTCCTCTTTCCAGATTTATTGCTTGATGGTTACCCCAGACTCAGCAGAGCAACATCAGCATTCTTTCATATATTACGTTGGCTAATGGGTCACTCAAATAACTTTGCATGCAGTGGCAACAGACCCTGGAAATAGACCAAGGCCACTTTTCTTTACTATCCCCATTTCTTCGTTATTCATTATAAAAACTTACTTTCTTTACCTTGATGCTAGGACCCCCCCCCTTTAATATCAACATTCTTCTAGAGAAGTGGTGTGGCATTGTGGATAGAGTCAACCTTGAAATCAGAACAGACCTGGGTTCAAATCTCCTCCCTGGCACAGATTACCTGTGTGACCCTAGTTGTTGCTGTTCAGTCATTTCAGGGTTGTACGACTCTTCGTGACTTAATTTGGAATTTTCTTGGCAAAGGTTGCTCATTTCCTTCTCCAGCTCATTTTTACAGATGAGGAATTGAGGCAAACAGGATTAAGTAACTTGCCAGGGTCACACAGTTAGTAAATATCTGAAGTCCCATTTGAACTCAGGTCCTTCTGACTCCAGACCCAAAACTCTATCCACTGCCCAATCGAGCCCAACTTAAATGAATTGCAATTCGTCAGTGCTCCCCACTAGTGCTATCAAACTCAAATAAAAAGGGATTCTTGTGGGTAATGTGTTGATTTAGAAACATCACACATTCATGTTATCTGTTATCGATTTTTATTTCTTTTGTTAGACATTTCCCAATTACATTTGAATCTGCTTATGACTGCACTGGGGAGTTTTGCTAGGGCTCTCCTCCCTGCCTGGAGTTTGACACCCTGCTCTGCAGAATTCTCTAAAACTACCCATTTTAGAGAAGCTACTGATGTTCATCAGACAAGAGCGTGCTCATCGAGGAGTTCCCTGCACTAATGATGTCACACATCCAGGTCCTATCCCTATTCTTGTAGTGAAAATCCATAATTGTGAATTACAGAACATAATGACCTAGGAAAAACTAAGTTACTAACAACGCAAAGCCCAAAAAAATACCCAGAGTAGGCAGGAAAATCAATCTGTAAGTGACTCAAAAGATATTGTCAAAAATGTATGTGGCAAACATTATCAGCTCCCATGCCGTCTCCAAGAAGAAGTCTTTCTGCATTCCCTTGGTCATTAGTGTTCTCTCTCTCTTCTCCTCTGACAGCTGCCCCATCCTGCTTTCTCAGACCCTGCTTGCAGGACAGTCATGATGATGTGCAATGGAAGTGCCCTGGAGACTTGAGCATATGTATACATTCAGAAATCAGTTCCTACCTGTTAACCATGTTGTCAAAAGACATTTTTTCAACTAACTGGGTAGCTAAAACCAGAAGTGTCTTCTGAGAGGCACCAGTGGCTTTCAGCAACCACAGTCCAGGCTCCAACCTCTCAGTGTCCCAGAATCCCCGAGGCTAGATTTTGCAGCCAATTCAACCTCAATGCCTAAAGGGGCAGTGAGTGACTTTTAGGTATGACCATCAGGACACAGCCAGAGGTAGCTAAAACAAAAAGCTATTCTTTTTTTTTTTTAACCCTCACCTTCCACCTTAGAAGCAAAATTAGGTATTGGTTCCAAGGCAGAAGAGTGGTAAGGGCTAGGTAGTGGGGGTGAAGTGACTTGTCCAGGGTCACACAGCTAGGAAGTGTTTGAGGTCAAATTTGAACCCAGGACCTCCCATCTCTAGGTCTGGCTCTCCATCCAATGAGCTACCCAGTTGCCCCCAAAAAGACCTATTCTGAAGTCATGATGCATTTGGACATGAACATTTAGGAGCAATGGTACATAGAAACTATGCTAAGAATGATCTCACTCTACCTGCAGGCCAAGGTATGAAAGAACAAAATTGTTTCCTGGAAGTTTGAGGGAAAATATATGTGCTTTTCTTCTTTCTATGTCTTAAAACTAAATATCTCTTTGTAAAAGCTACTTGATGTAAAATGATGGACAAAATGACAGACCTGAAGCCACTAAGACCTGAGCTCAATTTCAACCTCAGATACCTACTAGCTGTGTGACCTTGGACAAATCACCTTGCCTAAATGCTGCTGGCCTCAGTTTCATCATCTGTAAAATAGAGAAAATAATAGCATCTACTTCTCAGGGTTATTGTAAGGATCAAATAAGGTATTTAGCACAGTGGCTCCTCATAATAAACACCATATAAATGTTAGCTATTATTATTAAATAGAATTAGGGTGCTATTTAAGAATGGAGGGAACTCAGACAGTGGTGACTTGAGCTGATAACATTAGAGAAAGGCACCCACCAATATGCTGCGCGATCCTTGAATCCTGAGGGAATGATGTGGGAGGTCTCGTTCTGGGTGACCGATGCCAGAGCTTAGAGTCACTGATCCTGAGAAGAGATGAGAAGTGAGAGCTCGTCAAGCATGTAGGACAACCAGTGCAAGGACATCAAAGATGGGAAATAAAGTATAGCATGTAAGGGACAAGTAAACCAGGATGAGTGAACTACTGAGTGCCTAAGAGAAGAACGACGTAAGACTGGAAACATCCTTAAGGAGTCAAATTATAAAGAGCTTCATTTACTAATTTTTTTCTCAATTACATGGAGAAAAAATGTTAACCTTCATTTTTTAAGTTTAAGCCATATTCTCTACCTCCCCCTTCTTCTTCCTCCTCCCTGAGATAACAAGCAATCTAAAACAGATTATAAAGAGCTGTAAATGCCATACCAAGAAGTTTCTATTTCATCCTAAAGGTCATATGAAACCACTGTTATCTGTGGAGTAGGGAGATGTCATGGTCAGCCTGAAACAAAATCCTTGTAACAAAGATTAACAAAGTCAAGGAAAGCATATTGGTCATGTCCAGAAATGTAGGCTTCATTCCATATCTTGAATCCATCAACTCTCTGTCAGGGGATTGTAAAGATTAAAATTTAGGGGAGACGGGGAGACTGAAGCATCTGAGGCAGGTAGAAATTAGTTTCTCTCTGCAAGGACTATTATATTTTTTAGAGGTTTATTGAAGATTAAGGATTAAAGAAAATACAGGATAAGAGACACGTGTCCAGGCCATAGAGAGGCCTAGACACAACCTCACCTACGTTATGAAAAAAAAGCCACGTCTGCCCCAAAACGGAAGTCCAAGAGAGCGAGAGAGCCCCTCAAAAGCCTTTGAATCAGCTTAAATACCTTCTCAATCTCCGCCCAGGTGAGATTACAAGGCATTCTGGGGAAGTGGAGCAAAGGCTTGTGGGGATTGTAGTCCTGTATTCGAGTCTATTTTTTACAGGATGGGTAGATGCTTCTCAGGTTTCTCTGAAATCATTCCTTTGGTCATTTTGTGGAGCATAATAATATTCTATTATTTTCATATGCACCAGTATCACCAGAAGTGAGAATTTAAAACCCAGAGCTTCCTAACTTTGAGGAGCGCCTCTCTATGCACTCTACGCCTTCCTCTCATACCCCTTTGTTATAAGGCTCAATTAAAGAATTTGAATGCTTTGGAATTTTTCAGTGATGTAGGCTCTAGAAACTAAGAGGGACTACTAGAAATACCTCCCTCTCCCTCCACCAAGGGAAATACATTTTGTTGTTGTTCTTATTCAGTTATTCTGATCTCAGATACTTCCTGCCTGTGTGACTGTGGGCAAGTCACTTAACACCATTTGCATCACTTTTGTCCTTTCTTCCAGTTGTTACTAGGACCAAAAGTAAAAGTTTGAAAGGAAAAAAAAAAGATGAAGACCAATTCACTCTTGCTAATATACGTATACATGTGTATGAGTTTATAATATACTCTACCATTCATAATTCCCTTCTGATAAAATGGTTATTTTTAAATTGCAGACATTTCAACCAAGCCATCAAACAAAGTGACTACTGATAAAAAATATGGTGCCAAAATGAATGGTTCTAATGATCCTAAAATCTAATTTTTAAGAATACATTTTAGTGGTATAATAAGTAAAACAATTGAGTTAATTTCTTATGAAATAATTTTATTTCTAAATAGAAAGCCGTATATATTATTTTATATATGAATTCTATATTTTGTGTTCAAAGAGAAAAATGTTGAAATATGAGTTGACTGATAAGCCATTGCCATAATAATCTCCTCTTCATTTTGTCTTTTGCCAATTCCTGCAGCTTGGTTTTTGGGCTACATCAAATAAAATCAAAGGAACCCTTGGCGGTCCTTTTAAATAAAATCAAAGGAACCCTTGGCGGTCCTTTAGTTTAGTCTCCAACTCCCTACAAAAATCTCCTTCCAATATGCCTAGCAACATCCAGCCTTGTGTTCCCGACCTCCACCAATCATTATCTCCTCTTTAACTAGGCCCATGTTTTATCCTACCAGAGAGCTGAAAGCGTGGGATTGCTTTCGGTTTTTGGCTAGCATCTAGCAAAGTGCTTCAGACATCCTAGGCATTTGCTGCTCACTGAACTGAATTGAATGCTGCATAAACAGGCATGTATCACTTACAGTATAATGTTCAGTCCTGAAGCTGGAGACAATAGAATCCATTGAAAGACTGAAAGCAAGGAAATTGGAGAAAACCCAAAAGCTGGTGTGACCTTGTGTTCAATTGATAATGGTCAAAAATATAGGAAGCTTCTATATTTACTGGTAGAGCAGAGTGGTTAGATTTGCCAAATTGGAGGTAGGAGGGAAAGGGCATGATGCTACTCTAAAAAGTTTAAGATTCTTGAAGTACTGATCTCCAGGATAACCCTGTCCTAAAGGGATGCTAGAAGGTGCCAAAATGACTCATGAAAAGGATTTGGTTTTAAGCAAATGCTCTTTTCACCCAGTACAAAAACTATAGAACTTGTCCTAAAGGCGATTACCATCTAAAAGAGGCAAGTATATAAAGACAGGGTCCCCAGGACAGTGAGGCACTGTTTTCCTTTGCATTAAATATTCAGTGATGTTAAATGGAAAAAAAGAAAAGGATGGACTTGAAGATGAAAGAAATAAATTATATCAAAGCACAGGGCATGATTGATTTCTACAATAGGACCCTCTTCAGGGACCCTTTAGGGAAAGACAATTTTGTCCTTCATTCAACACTTTCTGATCTGATTTTGAAAGTCAGGAACCTAATTTCAAAGGTCAGCAACTCACAGAGATGCCATTTCCATTCCTCTCAAGAGGTGGTTAGCTGCAGCTGGCCAGCTCAGTGGATTGAGAGCCAGGCCTAGAGGCCAGAGGTCAGAGGTTCAAATCTGGCTGCAGATACTTCCCAGCTGTGTAACCTTGGGCAAGTCACTTGACTCCCACTGCCTAGCCCTTACCATTCTTCTGCCTTGGAGTCTATGTATTGACCCCAAGACAGAAGGTGAGGTTTAAAAAAAAAAAAAGAGGTAGCTAAGTGGCCCAGGATAAAACACTGGGCCTGGAGAAGATCTAAGATCAAATTCAGTCTCAGACACTTGATTGCTATATGCCTTTGGGAAAGCTACTTGACCTCTGTTTGCCTCATTTTCTTCCCCTGTAAAATGGGAATAAAATAGCACCTACTTCCCAAGGTTGTTGTGACACATAGTAAGTGCTATAAAACACTAGCTATTATTATTATTATTAACTAGCCAATGGACAAGATTTCTCTAGTTTAAATATTAGGGGGACAAGCTCTTTCAAAACAAGCAGTTGGATGAACACTATTATGAGTAATAGTGTTAAAGAGATTTCATGAGAAAGCAATGTTCACCTTGACAAATTATTTGATGACCACATTCTCAATTTCAATCACAGTCACAAAAACATAGTAGAGAATTGGCCTACGGTTCCTCAATCAACTTGATTAGTTTATAAGACAGCCTTCAACAAGGATTTTTAAAATATTATTTATTTATTTAGAATATTTTTTCATGGTCACATGATTTATGATTTTTCTCACCCCTCTTCCCTCCTACCCCCCCCCAGCAGACAAGCAGTTCCACTGGGTTGTACATGTCTCATTGTTCAAAACTATTTCTGGTTATTCATATGTGAAATAGAGTGATCTTTTAAAGCCAAAACCCCAATCATATCCCTATTAACCCATGTGATCAAACTTTTGTTTTTCTTCTGTGTTTCTGCTCCCTCAGTTCTTCCTCTGGATGTGGATAGCATCTTTCTCATAAGTTCCTCAGAATTGTCCTGGATCATTGCGTGGCTGCTAGTAGAGACGTCTATTACATTCAATTGTGCCACAATGTATCCGTCTCTGTGTACAATGTTCTCCTGTCTCTGCTCCTTTCACTCTGCATCAGTTCCTGGAGGTCTTTACAGTTCACATGGAATTCCTCCACTTTATTATTCCTTTCAGCACAATAGTATTCCATCACCAACATATACCACAATTTGTTCAGTCATTCTCCAATCAATGGAAACCCCTATATTTTCCAATTTTTTGCCACCATAAAGAGTGCTGATATAAATATTTTTGTACAAGTAGGTACTGCATCCTTTTATTTTTTTATCTTTTTGGCATACAGCCTAGTAGTGGTATTACTAGATCAAAGAGTATGTGCATAGTTTTGGGCATGGTTCCAAATTTCCCTCCAGAATGTTTGGATCAGTTCACAATTCACCAACAATGCATCACTGTTCCATTTTTGCACATCCCCTCCAACATTTATTTTATTTCTTTTACTGTCACATTGACAAATCTGATAGATGCAAGATGACCTAAGAGTAAGTCTTTCTTGTGATTGGTGACTACTTCTGTTTGTTCATTTTGCCAACCTTAGTTTGTAGATCATGGCTTGTGCCAGTCGGGCTGTGCCCTCAACTATACTCTTGGGTAAAATAGTTCCTTCCACTCCTGCTTGGTTTCCACCTACATCTCCAGGCCTCTGTGCTAATCTCCAATTCCCACAGCGTGTCTGGGTTTAGAGTAGTGGTAGATTTCATGCCTCCTGGGTCTTTGGATTTAGAGCATTAAATCTTCAGGTTCCTCTATAGCAGTGTTGGTGAACACATGGCATCAGCACTGGAGAGCTGCTCCATTCCCCCTCTTCCATTGCCTGAGGACATTTTTGCATGCCCCATCCCTCCGTCCAGCTGCCCAAAGCAAGCACTTTCTCCCTCAATTCTCAGTAATCCAGGGACTCAAAGACAGTTTGAATTTGCCCTCTGGGCACTCGAACTCCGAAAATTAGGCCTCATACACCAGAACGCTAGACTTCTGAAGTCCCGGGGTTTTCTAGCCTCTACACTCTAGGGGTTTGGGTTTCTTAGCATCCTTGAGCTTCGCCATAGAGCCTTCTCTCTCTCTCCAGAAATAGACCATTTATAGACAGGAGTGTGCTGTAGTCAGCTCAAACTAGCTTGCAAGAGCCGATTGTTAAATTTTCCATATGACCTTTTACTCAAATAACAAATGCTATTTGCTAATAACTTGGTTTATTGTTTGGTTGATTTTCTAGTCTAAATCAGACCTTGGTTTTTTTATTGTTTATACATAAGAAAGCATTAATAATATAAATTAAACTGAAACATGTGAGCAGCTAAGTGGCTCAATGGATAAAGAAACAGGGATGGGGTGGGAGGGACAAGATCCTAGATTAAAATCTAGCCTCAGACCCTTCCTAGCGGTGTGCCCCTAGGCAAGTCACTTGACCCCATATACCTAGCTCTTGCCCTTCTGTCTTGGAATTGTTACTACATGGGTTCAAATCTGCCTAGTTCTTTCTACTTTTCTGCCTCGGAAGCATACTTAGACCTCTCAAAAAAAAAAAAAAAGATCAGCTTAATATAGGAAAAACTATATAATCTCCATTGTACAGAGTAGGCACAGAATGTTTGTTGAACAAGTTACTAATAAATGAATTCCTGCTTCCTAGATTGATCAACTGCAGTGTTTGTGTCTTATACTGAATTCTTTTCATGAAATCTAGTTTATTTACATAAATACAAAGTATCATTATATAGGTGTTGTTTTTTTAATAAAATGTTGCTATGTACAACAGGATTATCTAGATTAGAATTACATAAGTATGTGTTATCTCTTCAGTTTATAAGAATACAGCAGGGACAGGAATAAGATAGGATAAATGAGATAGCTTCTCTGGAGTTTATGGCTGAACCTTTGCCTTTTCCCTATCATATTTCCTTTCTATTTTGTCCTTCTACTTGTGAAAAGAAGTTGGGGATAGTGGTTTTTCTCGTAGATCCCTCCGAATTGTCCTAGATTACTGCATTACCACTAATGGAGAAGTCCATCACATTCGATTGTACCACAGCGTATCAGTCTCTGTGTACAATGTTTTCCTGGTTCTGCTCCTCTCGCTCTGCATCACTTCCTGCAGGTCGTTCCAGTCTCCATGGAATTCCTCCAGTTTATTATTCCTTTGAGCACAATAGTATTCCATCACCTGTCCACATTCCAAGGAAGAACTGTGGGAATAGAAACACAGAAGAAAAACAACTGCTTGATCCATGGGTCGAAGGCCGTATGATGGGGGATGTGGACTCTAAACAATCACCCTAGTGCAATGGCACATGTAAAACCCAGTGGAATTTTGCATTGACTGCAGGGGGTGGGAGGGGAGAACATGAATCATGTAACCATGGAAAAAACCTTCTAAAACAATTAATTAAATTAAAATTGTCAATTAAAAAATAATAATAATAAAATAAAAATAGTTCTTAATTTTGCATCTAGGAATATGTAGGTTTATCTGGGTAGCTAAAATAAGCAACTTCATGTTTTCAATAAAGAGGAATGGATTTGGCTAAAAAAAAGAAGTTGGGGAGATGGTGGGGGAGCTAAGTAGATCAGTAGATAGAGAGACAGGCCTAGAGAAGGGAGATCCTGAGTTCAAATGTGGTCTCAGATACTTCCTAGCTATGTGACCCTATGCAAGTCACTTAACCCCAGTTGAGTAGCCCTTATTCTTCTTCCTTGGAACTAATACTGGATATTAATTCTAAGAGTAGGTTTATTTTTTAAAAGAAAGAAAGCAAAAATAATTTTTAAAAATAGAAAGAAAGAAAGAAAGAAAGAAAGAAAGAAAGAAAGAAAGAAAGAAAGAAAGAAAGAAAGAAAGAAAGAAAGAAAGAAAGAAAGAAAGAAGAAAGAAAGAAAGAAAGAAAGAAAGAAAGAAAGAAGAAAGAAAGAAAGAAAGAAGAAAGAAAGAAAGAAAGAAAGAAAGAAAGAAAGAAAGAAAGAAAGGAAGGGAAGGAAGGAAGGAAGGAAGGAAGGAAGGAAGGAAGAAGGAAGGAAGGAAGGAAGGAAGGAAGAAGAAGAAAGAAAGAAAGAAAGAAAGAAAGAAAGAAAGAAAGAAAGAAAGAAAGAAAGAAAGAAAGAAAGAAAGAAAGAAAGAAAGAAAGAAAGAAAGAAAGAAAGAAAGAAAGAAAGAAAGAAAGAAAGAAAGAAAGAGAAGGTTTTCCAAAACAAATGTTAAAAGCCTCATGGTATACTCAAGTTTAGAAACTAAGTATCTTAAAACAAATGGAAATGCTTGTTTAAAAAATTATGGTAGATAGATATCGTGCAATATTACTATGCAGTAAGAAATGACAGTCTGTTTTACCTCAATTTCCTCATCCATAAAATGAGCTGGAGAAGGAAATGGCAAACCACACCAGTTTCTTTGCCAAGAAAACCCTAAATGAGGTCATAAAGAGTCGGACACAACTGAAACAAGTGAACAACAGCAACAAAGAAGTGACAAATATTGAGGGGGTTTGAGAAGATTTGTATAACCTGATATAAAGCCAAATGATTAGAGAACAATGTACATAATGACTAAAATAATGCAAATTAAAACTTCAATTAAAGGAAATGGAACTCTGAGTATTGGGGAAAAAATAATAGAAGTCTTCTATAACAGTTAATGAAATCTACGTGCTCCCTCAATATTCTTAACTACTAAGAAAATTGCATACATTGTCCCCTTCTCAGTGTTTTTGCTTAATAATTTTTCTTGGTCACAAGGGAAGGTACGGTTTGGAATGAAGGGTCACAGGGTTGAATTGACTGATACAAATGGAAGGAAAAAAAGACAACAATAAAGCATTCTTTTAAATTTTTGGTACTGGCCAAATACTGAAGATCTTAAATTGTTACCATTTCTATTCATTTTTGCCTGAGTTTTTATTGGTCTCTTTTTTTGCATCACCTTAGTGTCTCCCAGTATTCTTCCCCCTTTCTCCCAGACATTATAAAGTATTTTTAAGAACTAGATTAAAAGAAAAAAAAAAGAAAAAGTTGGCATAATTGGTCAGTTGATGGGAAAAGACTGATTATATATACAATGTACAACACTTATGGACCTCTGTGAGGAGATAGGGTGAAAATATCTCCTCACATCTTTTTTTTTTTTTACCTTCCATCTTAAATCAATACTGTGTATTGGTTCTAAGGCAGAAGAATGGTAAGGGCTAGGCAATGGGGATTAAGTGACTTGCCCAGGGTCACACAGCTAGAAAGTGCCTAAGGACAGATTTGACCCCAGGCCCTCCTCTCTCTGGACCTGGCTCTCACATCACTGAGCCACCTAGATGTCCCCCTTCTTATATCTTTTGAGCTATGCTTGTTCTTTATAATTTTGCCATGTTGACTTTTCAGTGTGTGTATGTATGTGTTCTATTTACAAGATAGCAGTGATTGTACATGTTGTTTTCTTGGCTCTGCTTAATTTTACTCTGCATCAGTTCAGGAAGATCTTCCTAAGCTTCTCTGTATTTACCACATTTGTCATTTTTTACAACCCAGTAATATTCCATTACATTAATGTACCATAATTTGTTTAGTTGTTCTGACATGATGGGCATCCAGATTGTTTCCAATTCTTTACTACCATAAAAAGCACTGCAATAAATATTTTGGCATAAATTGAAACACTAATACATTGCTGGTGGAGTTGTGAATTGATCCAACCCTTCTGGAGGGCAATTTGGAACTATGCCCAAAGGGTGATAAAAGACTGTCTGCCCTTTGATCCAGCCATAGCACTGCTGGGTTTGTACCCCAAAGAGATAATAAGGAAAAAGACTTGTACAAGAATATTCATAGCTGCGCTCTTTGTGGTGGCCAAAAATGGGAAAATGAG